>NW_028318309.1:2490000-2687500 GCF_062004578.1 Staurois parvus | reverse complement strand
TCTATCTATCTATCTATCTTAACACGAGTCACATGATAACACATATTCCTGTACTTTGCCTATAAAAAACAAAAATAGGAAGCCCCCTTGGAGCTCCAGTTGCATCCAGAACTCAATTGCATCTCCTAGATTTTATCCACTTGAGCTGCCAAGCAGACTCCTGCATGCCCATTACATTTTGTCGATTGCGGCCAAAAAACCACCCTTTCCTGCAGCGCACGAAGCCTGCTCTCATTTGGTTTTCTCAGTGGCTGGCTTCTTTCGCCAAATACTTTCAAACTGGGGCAGACCATGTGGCTATAAACCAGGAACCGGGAGGGGAGGAAAAAAATTAAAATTAAAAAAAAAAAGAAGAAAAAAAAAAAGCAATGCTGTCATCAGCGATCGAATTGAAATGCCAAAAACAATTCCATCTCCCTCAAGTAATTTAGTGCGTTATTTCGTTATTTTGCCATGCATCTGCTTTGACTTTTTGTTAATTTAATCACCTACGATATATCCTGTTTTGTAAATTGTTTAATAGAAAGCATATTGAACTGTAACAATGTATAGTGTTGCATTGAGCAGTGATGCTTAATTTAAAATATATTAACTCAAGGCTGCTGTACTTACCATGATGCCATCATCAACTTCTATCAATTGAAAGTGGCTCTCTGCAGCTCTGTACTACAGGATATATGTGTATGAAATGTAATATCAATTACCAAGGATAATAGAGATTATGGGCCTGCTATGATCCTATATTTTTCTCCTAATTTCCTTAACAGATCACTCAATTTTTTTTAATGTAAAAAAAAAATAAGAATGCTACATTTCTAATGATTATTAAATAATGTTTAATTCTGACTTTTACTATCCAAGGAAACACGTGTTTGGAGCAATCTGTTTCCTCATATGAATGCTTTCCTGTCTGTTTAACAAAAAAGGAAAAAAAAATTGCAACACACTTTAGCCCGTGTAACCAAGAGGTGATCATAAATATCTCTAAATAGCATAAAACAGATACGAAAGACATTAACACACTTAGAATGCCAAAGCTGCATTTGGAAGAAAAAAAAAAAATTCTAACAGATGCTCCTGGGTCAAAAAGTGAAATGTGTGTTTCCTGAAGAAAAGAAATTCTGTTCAAATTCATAAATGAACTGTTAGTGAAGGAACGAGGTGTCACTCCACAAACTATACAATCTCTTAAGAATGAAACAAGGGTTTTATTATACTAAAGTGTGCTGGGAAATGTAGGAACACAATAAGGCTTGGTTGACGTTAACCCGTGTGATGCAGAGAGTTCTAGACTGTTGCGGACCATCTGCCCTAATGGGGGTAAATTAGTGTGCGTTCAGCGTAAGAGGAAGAGACATTTTCCAGCTTTTAAAGACATTATTTACTTAATAATGGATTGTTTTTCTTTGCAACAAGTTAGAAACGGCTGATTGGGGAACTATCATCTGGGGTTCCAGGATAGTCATGTATGCGTCTAGACCGCCGAGCTACAAAGTCAACGTCATATAGGTGATATACAGGGGAAAAAAAAAAAGCACTACAGATGGCTGATTACTGTGCAGGAAATAGAGACTTGAGCATCAGCTTTGTTCTTCAACTTAAAATACTGCAGAGCGGTGAGAAAAATTAATTTATTACCTGCCCCAATTGTAATATGGCAATTCAAACATTTTGAGTTGCTCTACCTGCTGTTTTTGACTATGTACCATTTTTTTATGGAAACTAGGGATCATATGCCTAAACACAAATTCTTGACTATGTTATACTGCAATACAGTTGTTTGGTGGACAAAAGAAACGTATGTGTTTCCAGGGCAACAACATCTGATAATGCTTTCTCTCTCTGTATCTACTCTAGACAGTACAAAATATTTAACCTATAATTTTAAGCTGCTGCCCAAATATGCCCATGTCTACCCAAGCAACCCCCATACATTTAGAAACATCGTGGAAAAAAGTAAACTAAATTCTAAGAAATCATGAATGCTTATCTTTTAGTACCAATGACTGAGTATTGTCCCAGTTTGTATATGTTCAGCCCACATCATGTTGATATTTGTCAAAATCAATAGTTATAGTTCAGGTGATTCAGTTCTAAGCAATCAAAATGAGCAATCATTTTTGGGAGAAAGGCACATTCTTATTTGAAATTATTTTATAGCACAAGGCACACAAGTTCCAAAACAGGCATGAGATGAGAAGAGAGTGGTCCAGCTCGGTGCCAGGTGATCACTGTCCAAAGGTAGGTATCGCTGGTCAGAAACTGATGCGACTGGTTACAACTAGGGATGAGATTGGGCAGCGATGTTCATCTGCTGTTGGCTGTCATCACTCATCATTTCTTTGGGAAAGATCCCAGCTTTAAAGTTGGGAACCACACAGATGTCTGGACTGGCACCTGGCTCAGCCTCTCAGTGATCCACTGAGGTCTTGAGCCAGCCGCTCCTGCCCCTTCCAAAGCCCAACGCTCCAGTGAGCACTGGAGGAGCAGAACAGAGAGTGACAGTCACCAGCTCTGTGCTCACGAAGCACTGAGAACTGAGTGATCAGTGGTCTTTGATCTCTCAGTTGTCAGTCTTTGAGCAGGGGACAGACGCAGCACCAGACCAATGATTTCTTAAAAAAAAAAAAGAAAAACCTGAACTTTTCTTATAAATGGGCAGCAGTGGGCATGAGTGACTGCTTCCTTCTGATTTTGGCTCAAACCCAAATTCAGACCAAATCTGAGTTCATCCATAGTAACAATCTATCATTAGCAGCTCAAATTTAGAAACAAATAAGTAAAAAGAAGTATATTAGGGTTCTGCTAGAAATATCTTAGCAATGGGGGTTATTTACTAAAACTGCATGAAGCATTATCTGGTGCAGTTCTGCACAGAAACCAATCAGCTTCCAGGTTTTATTGTTAAAGCCTAATTGAACAAGCCAGAGTTGGAAGCTGCTTGGTTATCAGGCACAGCTGCACCAGATTCTGAGTGTCCCCATTTTAGTAAATCTCCCCCATTGAGTCAAGCATATAAATAGTATAAAATAGGGCATCAAGGTCTTGAGTTGCTATTGACAAATACAAAACCTCTAAGGAAAAACATCTCCAAGACAGTTGTATATCTGGGGGTGGAGGGAGTCTAAAGCATTTAATAAATTATTATTTATTTGTGTGCCCTCATTAAGCTGATCACTATTTTAAAACGTTCCTGATAGGTTCTACCTGCTCACTCATCATCCTTTCAACAAGACATCTCCAGATATTTCATAATTTAGAATTTAGCGTTCCCTTTCAAAAAATCCAAGGGAATAAGTATGACTTAATACAGGCAGTCCCTGGGTTCAGGGGCGGACTGACAACTCATGGGGCCCCCGGGGAATAGGGGATCATGGGGCCCCTGTGTCCTTGCCCAAACTCAAAAAAAGCCTATGAAAAAGGTACCAGGGGCATCTCATGGGGCCCCCTACTGACACCGGGCCCTCGGGCAGTGCCCGAGTTTCCAAATGGTCAGTCCACCCCTGCCTGGGTTACAAACAAGGTACGTTCTGTAGGTTTGTTCTTAAGTTGAATTTGTATGTAAGTTGGAACAGGTACATTTTTTAAGTGTAACTCCAGACAAATAAATAATTTTTAAATTTTTTTGGATAGCATAGAAAAGAGTTAACACCCCTGTAATGTTTGTTTTGCTGTCTGTGCCCCTGTTCAGAAGATTTCACCTCACTTCCCGTCCCTGTGACAATTGGATTTTGAAAAATTTGGATTGTCGTGGAAGCAAGGATTGGTTATAAAGATTCAATGGAGACACCTTTTTCCCATGATAACTCTTATAAGAGTGAATTTCCCTTCCTAGAAGTAGATTTCCTCTCACTTCCTGTTGTCTCACTTCGTTTGTAAGTATGAGTTGTATGTAATTCGGATGCATGTAACTCAGGGACTCCCTGTATAGGGTTGTTAGTAAGTAAGTGTGCAAAGTTTCGGTCTTTTGTTAATATGATTCAACTGTGAAGTGGTGGATTATTTCCTTGTTTCCTAGTGTCATTGGGTTGTTTGTAGATTCTATTCATCTTTGGCTCATAAAAATATTATTGGAATACATGTGCTAATGTAAGTTTTATTGACATTTTAGATCTGTTGCTTAGATTTCCCTTGGAATGGAATGAATGACAAACTGTTGGCCAACACATATATGAACATATTACAGAGGGTTACCCATAGACATACAACTTGGCCAAACTGGTTGAAGATTTCTCAGTTATACAGACGTTTCTACCAATGGTCATCACATAAAGACAAGTAACCTATCAAGAAAATTGCATACATGGAAAGAACCAGATAAGGTTGAAATGAACCCTCTTGACACAGGAAATGAGAATGACTATCGGGTGTGGCTGGTCACTAATTTAAGATGGCAAACATATATGAAAAGGTTGCTAAACCAACCAACCAACCAAACAAAAGAAAGGTACCATCTTCCCAAACTAATTTTCTAGCAAAGTTTCATTGGAAGGATGAGCTCGTTCACACGATATGTGTTGGATTGCACTGGGCAGCCTTGCCCAATGCAATCCCAACACAAAGACAAGGCAATATACTTTGAGCATACCAAAAAGAAAAGAAGAAGGAATGCAGACATCCAAACAGCTACCACTAAAAATATCTCATTTGTAAACCAAAAAAAACACAGTAAGCATCGCAAGTCCCACACCTCCCCCCAGCCAGTTCTAACCCCCCCCCCATACAACCTCACCCCCAAAAAAACCCTGTGACTACCCCACACACAACCCATTCTCCTCCAGTAAGATAAACCTGCCCCCTGTGGAGGCTGAGTCACCCCCACCCACCAAAGACCCCATCTAGGCCACCCACTCCCTAATATACTTTGAGTCCTATGAGTTCAGTTCAGACCACTGTGCTGCAGTGCTGTGCACTAAAAAAAAAGTAGGGCATGCTACATATTTTTTTTTTTTAGCACAGCGAATGCAATACACTACACTGATTCACAACCCACTGTGATGAATGAAGATAAATGAAATGTAATTTAGTGACATTTCATTAAATTTAAAAAAGGGAAAAGGTAAGCAGTGTAAAGTGTTGATACAATGCACCGACACCTCTCCCTTCACAAGCCCTCAGTACAAGTTCACAATAATGTTTGTTAGATAAATAGAAAATCATCTGGAAAGTCCATATTTTGTGAAAACATGTCTCTGGCTATCCTTGGAAGGCCTGCTTTGTGTACATTAACATGAGTTTTGTCATGCTATTCATGTTAGTAAGTCATGTTATTAAAATGGGTGGCCATATGCCCTGATCTCCTCCTGATGGAATGGCCCAGTTGGATCTACGAGCCATTCAGGACTATCCTAAGGAACAACATTGAGCACATACAGCTGGTAGAGTTTCTACTTATTGCAGAATGATATTCTTCAACTTATTGACAAGACGGCATTGAATGCTCATGCAACACTTCTGACAGCAGGTTACGACGCACAGTAGCATACCCAACCCTACTCTTTGTAGACAAACTACTGTAGACAATAGATTTTTTTTATTTTTATGAAGAAATTTAACCTTTCCTCTTTTTTTTTTCACACCCTTAAGATCTCAACCATTAATACAGCAACATCTGCACACTGGAGCCCATAAAACCGATGTCATAAAAATTAAACGGTGATTTTTGATCCAGACTTTCTCTTTCAAGTATTTGGCTATTTTCAACTGTTCCAGCAAAATTAACTGAAAAGACGGGTGTCGTTTTTCTATTTTCAGGGAGTCAACTGAACCCCCTAGCCTAACAGCAGGTGTAGGTCAGATATTTATCTGCATTGTGAGTGAATGCATGGAAACTTGAGTCCAATATATAAAAGAAAAAGAAAAAAGGAAACCCTGAATGCAGGGCTAATAACTGCATAGAGCGTGGTTCACTCTACAGCTGCTTTACACAATAGGCTATCTGGCAGACAGTACCAGTAACAATCTATAGCAAGGTTCAGCTTGAGGTTGGGGCAATAGTGGGTTGACTAACATACATGATCAGATTTTTAGTCCTGGATAGTTATAAGGATTCTTAGTTGCAGATGCTAAATCCTGTTAAAGTCATTTTAAACTCTTAGTTTCAGCAGCTGATTTCTACTTACCTGCTTATTAATCCTTGTCTATGTTCCAGTATAAACTGTTGCCATGATCACTGCCCCAGGTTTCCTGTTTCAGGGTGGCTCCCTTCTTTTGTGGCGTCCTATGAAGCGACCCTTGCATGTAGAGACTAGAGTCATGTCTCCTTGCGCTGCACTGTGCATCAATAGAAACACATAGCCCCATAGCCTAGAATGGCAAGGTATTCCCCTGCTCCTTCTTCCTCCTCCCCCTCACAGAATCCAAGCTAACAGGTTGGCTGAAAACTGCACCGTCCAATTATAACCCTCTTCTGTGAAGACGAGAAGTTCAGAGAGGCAGCACTGACAGCACAGGAGCCAGAAACATGGAAAGTTATAAACTGAAAGTGTTGGTGTAAGAATTGTAACAAATAGTTTACTGCAGAATGCTTATTTTATTGTGCTAAAGGTGTTAAGCTAAAAAAAAAAGCTTAGCACTAAACCCTAAAGAGGGTTTAATACTACTTTAAATAGTATTTTTTATGTAAAAAGGTAAATTCCACATTGTCAGTGACCTGTTATATGACCAACAGCCATAAGTCCTCAAAACGCTTTAGCCTGTTGGAAGTCCAGAAATCCCATTGCGGACAGTCACTTAGTGCGGATTGGACAGAGCTGTTCTTTTATGATGTGCCTTTGAGTGTATTGTCATTTTGTGAATACAATACCTACTTGTATCATTTATTAAATACATTTTTAAGGTGATGCACTAGGCTGGTGCGGCCTCTGTTTGCTTTTCTCTATATAAGGCAGCTGCCAGGGGATCTTTAGGGGTGGATATAAAGGTAGAGTTGGCCAGTCAGAAATTCTGCCTTAAAGCAGAACTCTGGGCTGAAATATTAATGCACTGTAAAGGTGCATTCATACCTTTAAGCAAAACATTCTTCTTTCAAATGATTGCTATCCAGGTAGAAACAAGATGAGAAAATCATCCTTTTTGTTGTCGTTTACAGTGCTCTTTCCCCTTACGTCCTAGTACATAAGATTGGTGGCTGTTATGCTCTCTACTCCCCTGACCACCGGTCTTGTAACTCCCCTGACCACCGGTCTTCTAACTCCCCTGACCACCGGTCTTGTAACTCCCCTGACCACCGGTCTTGTAACTCCCCTGACCACCGGTCTTGTAACTCCCCTGACCACCGGTCTTCTAACTCCCCTGACCACCGGTCTTCTAACTCCCCTGACTACTGGTCTTGTAACTCCCCTGACGACCGGTCTTCTAACTCCCCTGACCACCGGTCTTCTAACTCCCCTGACTACTGGTCTTGTAACTCCCCTGACGACCGGTCTTCTAACTCCCCTGACCACCGGTCTTCTAACTCCCCTGACCACCGGTCTTGTAACTTCCTGACCAGCGGTCTTGTAACTCCCCTGACCATCGGTCTTGTAACTTCACTGACCACCGGTCTTGTAACTTCCCTGACCACCGGTCTTGTAACTTCCCTGACCACTGATCTTGTAACTTCCCTGACCACCGGTCTTGTAACTTCACTGACCACCGGTCTTGTAACTTCCCTGACCACCGGTCTTGTAACTCCCCTGACCACCGATCTTGTAACTTCACTGACCACTGGTCTTGTAACTCCCCTGACCACCGGTCTTGTAACTCCCCTGACCACCGATCTTGTAACTTCACTGACCACTGGTCTTGTAACTCCCCTGACCATCGGTCTTGTAACTTCCCACTGCACTACTTTAAATAATGGGCAGTGACGTAATTATGCCCAACTCGCTGTAGTGGGCGGACCCAGGAGTCTCAGACTCCCGGTCTAATCCACCCACTTTATCTGCATCTGTGCCTCAGGTCTGTCCACAGCTCTTAGCTCCGCCCACACATGTGGCCATCATGTCTTACATTTCCCTTAGCATCATGGGAAATAGTTTTCTATAGCAGCGCGGATGTGATGTGTGGCTATATCCAAAGTCCACCTCTCTCGGTGGAACGCTATGACGTCACAAAGCTATAAAGTCACAGAGATCTCAAAAAGTAAGCCCTTTTCTGATAAAATCTGGCTGTAGCTTAATTAGGTCAGCAAAGAGCATGTTGTAAACAAGATATAGCAGAATCCTGGAGTTCAGCTTTAATAAGCCGAAGTGACTCCACCACATCTTCTAACATGGACCATGTGACCACTGTCCTACCATTGGTAACACAATCAAGCATTGGACGGGTGAAGAGGTTTTTTTTTTTAAGGTAAACTTTTCAGCCCTTTTATAAACATTTCATCACAGCACATTGATTCAAGTTTAAAGCGCATGTGCTGTACCTTTTCACTTTAGGTCTTTTTTAAACTTGTCCATATTTGTCACAGTAACCCCATGTCTGATCGTTTTTTTCTCTATACACAACATTTTAAATTGCGCATAATACTGTCATTTAAATACGTGTTGGCCATCGACTAGTAGAATTTTGTTTGAAAAAAAAAACATTCAGAAAATTCTTTTGAATTACTAATAGTTAATGGGAAAAAGTGACAATGAAAATTAGAGAATGGTGGAATTTTTTTTTTTTAAAGAACAAAATTTTGTTTTTTATACTTATTGTAACATACATGTGCACTTCAAAAATGTGAACCTAGAACTCAAAACAATGCCATGGCAATCCAACAAAAATGTTTAAGTTTTTCATATGAAATATTTTTTAATCTGTAATGAAACTACTGAATCCCCTAGAAAACATTTTTTCTAAATTTCAATACAAACGTTTGAACAAAACTCTACTGGGATATGGCCAGCTTTAATTTGCTTGTGATACACAATGACAATTGACAAGAAGGCCTGCTCATTACCAGATTGTAAGCTCCACAAGCAAGGCCCTCCTATTCCTTCTGTACTGAAATGTATTGTAATTGTTCTGTCTCCCTTTATATTGTAAAGCGCTGCACAAACTGTTGGTGCTATATAAATCCTGTATAATAATAATAATAATTACTACATATTTACACACATGTCTGTCTCTCTCTCTTTTTATATACAAAGACAAATTATTTAGGTAGTTGAAATAAATGAAAAACAAACCCCAATAAATGACAGTACTATGTGGATACATTGATGCATATGTGTTACTGTTATGTATTCTTAGAACGTATCCAAGTATTTGTCTACATGACACAGGGCTGTAGTACCCATCACTGCTCTGCAGAGGGAGGAAGAGTTCAAGTAAAGATGACAAATGCAGCTCTTTATGCTTACAGCTGCAAGTTTCTCCCACAAAGCTGCAGCTTCTCTCCATCAATGTACGTACTGGACAGACAGCGCAGCCTACTATGATTATGTAATAATAATCAATGTTAAAGAACATAGCATACCTGGCATGGAGAGAGAGCGGGAAAGATGGAGACGGAGAGAGAGAAAAGAGAAAAGGGAATGGAAAGAGGAAGAAAAGATGGGGGACAGAAGAAAAAAAAGGAAAGATGACATAGAAGGAAACAGAGAGAGAGAGAAAGAAAAGAGAGACGGAGAAGAGAAGAAATAGAGAGGGAGAGAGAAAGAGAGGGAATGAGAGAGAGAAGGAAAGGAGATAGATAAGGAAAGGGAGAGAGACAAAGAGGGAAAGATAGAAAAGAGAAAAAATAGAAAGTGCGAGAGAGAGAGAGAGAGAGAGAGAGAGAGAGAGAGAGAGAGAGGGGGGGGAGGGAGAGAGGAGAGAGAAAGAGAGAAGGAAATAATGAGAGAAAGAGAGAAGGAAAAAGAGAGAAGAACTGGAATAGAATAAGAGAGAAATAAGAGAGAAGCAAAGAAAACAAGAGGGAAGGGAGAGAAATAAGAAAGGGGAATGAGATTGAGAAGGAAATAAAGAGAGAGAGAGAGAGAGAGAGAGAGAGAGAGAGGGGGGGAGAGCGGGGAGAGAGAGAGAAGAAAATAATGCGAGAAAAAGAGAGGCAGAAGGAAAGAAATAGAAGAAAAGAGAGAGAGAGACAGAAAGGGAGAGAGAGAAGGAAGGAAATAGAGAGACAGAAAGAAAGAAATAGAAAGAGACAGAAGGAAAGAGAGAGAGAAGGTAGGAAATAGAGAGACAGAGAGAGAGAGAGAGAGACAGAGAGGGAGAGAGAGAAGGAAAGAAATAGAGAGGCAGAAAGAAAGAGAGAAGGAAGGAAATAGAGAGACATAAAGAAAGAAATAGAAAGAGACAGAAGGAGAGAGGGAGAAAGAGAGAGAGAGACAGATGGCACAGATAGACCGACAAGCCCAGAAAGAGTAGACTGTGCCAGCAATGTGACCAGGGGGTTATGGAGGATGGGGCCCACTTCCTGCTATGGTGCCTCAAGTACACATCAGTTCTATAGAAGAGAAACTTCAAAATCTATTGGGAGAAGAGGAGCCCATGGTGAAAATAGCTGTACAGTATGTCACAGAATACCACAGACTGAGAGGGACATAAAAACTGAGGACTTAAAAACTTTTACCTGGACTCTCCCCCTATCATCCTTAATAATACCCCCCACCCCACCCAATGGCTGCCCTAGAGCTACCTGCCCCCCTTCCTAGACAAACTCAACTGCTTTGGCACTGCGAAAACATTATTTGGTCCTGCCAATAAAGCCTATTTGAATTTGAATTGAATTTAAGAGAGAGAGAGAGAGAGAGAAAGAGGAAAGAAATATTGAGAGAGAGAGATTGCAGTAGAAAAACCTGAGCATAGAAATACTCCACAAAAATATGTAGAATTATATAATATGCAGATAAGAAAATTATGCTCCACAATTGCAGGATATGCCAGTTGAGAAAATATACTTTGATGAAAATAGGTCCGATGCATTTCGCAGGGCAAAGCCCACTTCCTCAGGGAGACCTGGCATATATCTCTGTTTATTCAAAATTCACAAAACATAGAAATTCAGAACAATGAAGAGACGCAATTACCACTTGGAAGGAGGACTAAATTGTTCAATAAATGTGAAGATATATGGTATGTGGATAGAGTAGAGTAGTATAAATCCATTACATGTGGTCCTCAATTGCCATAGCTCGGTTCTTTCTTAGTTTCCAGATATGTGTAGATGATGTAAGTAGCAAGCTAGAAAGACAAGCTTGGTTCTCAATTGTTGTGGTCAATCGGGACTCCCTGTGGGATGAGAGATCCCATTAAAGCCACGGAAGGTGGCAGGAAAGGGGAAAATCCCCTTCTGCTGCTTGTAATAGCAATCGAACGTCTAGTAAGCCGCTCCAATTGCTAATAAAAAAGAGTCGACTGACAGCTCTAAAAACTGGGACCGCAATGATCATCCTGATACAACCACTTGAAGTCCACTGGCATACCAGGGACATGACTGATCGGCAAGTGGTTAGAGTGCCCCCACTCTGTGGACAAAGGAGCACAGGGGGGCACAGTAGATAGCAGTACTGTCAGTCTAGGGCAGTGTTTCTCAACTCCAGTCCTCATGGACCCCCAACAGGTCATGTTTTCAGGATTTCCCTCAGATGAAACAGCTGTGGTAATTACTAAGGCAGTGAAACTGATCAAATCACCTGTGCAAAATAATGGAAATCCTGAAAACATGACCTGTTGGGGGTCCATGAGGACTGGAGTTGAGAAACACCGGTCTAGGGGGAGGGTGTGTTAGATGTACTAACAGAGTTATATACACTAACAAATTGAAGCCAAAATCCAGCTCACACTGCAGTGACAGCAACAGTTTACATCTTTTTGGGATAAATGTTTTACATCAATAAATAAAAGCTGACCACTGTAAGCACTCCTGTCAGTTTGTCTCAACACTCTTAACTGATACATTTGCAGGACTGCTTGTTCTGTTGAAAAACAACAGACCTACTGACCAGATCAGGCTAAAAAAGAAAACTAATGCAGCCATCACATCTAAGAATTGGTAAGCTGCAATATAATAAATGTTTGCTTTGGGGCTTAATACAACTTTAAATGCTTTATTTTTCATTGATCCTTCTTTAAAAGTGTTACTAAACCCACAACAGTAAAATCAGTCTGTATATGAAGTAAAACATGCTTGTTATACTCACTGTGGAACCTAAGGGGTTAATCCTCCACATTGGGGAAAAAGACTGTTTGATCATGTCTTCTCTGATCCTCTCCCTCTTTTACTGCCCCCAATCCATCTGCTGATAGTACACGGCTCTAGGAGTCACTCATGCACATGCTCAGTTTAGTGTGTATGGCTAGAGAGTTTTTTTTCTCTTTGGGAGGGTGCATGTGATCAGCACAGGGCCAATCAGCACTGTCCAGACAGAGGGTCAGGGGTCATGCAGCCACACAGGACAGTCAGAGGAGAATGAAAACCTTTACGTTTAAGGAGGGGTGGGCTCCCCCAGGTCCATCTTCCCTTGGTCTATACATTTAATACATGTGCCTCTACTATCGGGGCTCTTAAATTTGTAGAGTTAGGAAATACAGAATATCGGGGTGCCGTGACGAGGCTCTGTAGCTTACGTATGTATTTGCAAATGTGTGCTAACTAAACCCCTGTTTTTAACGCATACTGTTAGACAGGTTAATTCGGGTTGTTTGCAGGTTGGCTGGAAAGTTAGAGCTGGGAATTTTTCTGTTTTGCTGTTTGACATGCGTTGCCCTTCCATGTGCTCCTTGCTGTGAAGGCCAGTTATAGACTGGGGCAGTGACCGTTTTTTGTACTAAGAATGAAAACTCCTCCTACAAGCTTTAACTAGTGCTCTGCTGGACACTGATAGAAGTCACAAGATTGCTCTAACTGCTGATAAGAAAAGGTATTTAGCAGTTTATATTTACTAAAATAATTGCTTTTCCATGTTGTGTGTACTGTGGGAGACCGTATATAGTAAATGCAGGGTCTAGGGAGACCACATATAGTGAATGCAGAGTCCGGGGAGACCAGATATAGTGAATGCAGGGTCCAGGGAGACCAGATATAGTGAATGCAGGGTCTGGGGAGACCAGATATAGTGAATGCAGGGTCCGGGGAGAGCGGATATAGTGAATGCAGGGTTCGGGGAGACTGGATATAGTGAATGCAGGGTCCGGGGAGACCGGATATAGTGAATGCAAGGTCCTGGGAGACCAGACATAGTGAATGCAGGTTCCTGGGAGAACAGATATAGTGAATGCAGGGTCTGGGGAGAGCAGATATAGTGAATGCAGGGTCCAGGGAGACCGGACATAGTGAATGCAGGGTCCTGGGAGAACACATATAGTGAATGCAGGGTCCTGGGAGACTGGATATAGTGAATACAGGGTCCTGGGAGACCGGATATAGTGAATGTAGGGTCCAGGGAGACCGGATATAGTGAATGTAGGGTCCAGGGAGAGCAGATATAGTGAATGCAGGGTCCTGGGAGACCAGATATAGTGAATGCAGGGTCCGGGGAGACCAGATATAGTGAATGCAGGGTCCTGGGAGACTGGATATAGTGAATTCAGGGTCCGGGGAGACCAGATATAGTGAATGCAGGGTCCTGGGAGACTGGATATAGTGAATTCAGGGTCTGGGGAGACCGGATATGGTGAATGCAGGGTCCAGGTAGACCAGATATAGTGAATGCAGGGTCCGGGTAGACCAGATATAGTGAATGCAGGGTCCGGGGAGACCAGATATAGCGAATGCAGGGTCCGGGGAGACCAGATATAGTGAATGCAGGGTCCGGGGAGACCAGATACAGTGAATGCAGGGTCTGGGGAGACCGGATATAGTGAATGCAGGGTCCGGGGAGACCAGATATAGTGAATGCAGGGTCTGGGGAGACCAGATATAGTGAATGCAGGGTCCGGGGAGACCAGATACAGTGAATGCAGGGTCTGGGGAGACCGGATATAGTGAATGCAGGGTCCAGGTAGACCAGATATAGTGAATGCAGGGTCCTGGATTTAGGAACACTTTAACTTTAAGTATATGGATCTAAGTTATATCGTAAGCTTGCATTGTTAAAAACCTAAATTAGCCAATAAAGAGTATCATTTGGACTTTAAACTTTCTGCATTAATCATTTACCAATACAGTACAATGCTCTATTCTTGTATTTTGGAATGGTGGGAGGGCAGTGTTGTAGTTGAGTGCAGGCCCCCTAAAATGTCCCTGAATGTTGGCAAGTGTCCCGCTGTAATTCTCCCCAGCCCTAGAGACACTGAAGGCGCAGAGACTATATTTTACATATGATGGAAAGTATGAGATGGGGGAAGGATGCTCCACTGAATAGCCGGCACTCTGGTGTATTAATTACTGGTTACATAAAGAAACACTGATTGTATGTGGAATGGAGAGGGAAGCGAGGAGACTCGCGGCAGCTGGTAAACTCAGCTGGTCTCCCCAGACCTAATGCTGCTGCTTAGCGTCTGACATCAAACGGGGCAGGTTAGAGCCGTCGTCTGCAAACCAGTCTTTAGGAAAAATTCACACGGGCGATTATGTAAATTACGTACTAAGTGCATTTTAGATGTTTCGCTGCGATGACACTGCAAGCATGCGATTTCAATATAGATAGCAGCAAAAGCATTTGTCAATACGCCAGTGACATCTATTAAATGGAATAAAACATTACTTTGCAAAGCAAACCATAACACGGTCTTATTTTATTGCAAAATAACTGACCTATCCTACCACCTCCGGGCTCACCTTTTCTCTTTTCTTTACTTATTGCATTTAGATATGTTGTGCTCAGGGCTTGTTTTCTCAGAGAATAGGTGCAGGAACTGAACCACGACCAGGGGCGGACTGACCATTTGGAAACACGGGCACGGCCCGAGGGCCCGGGGTCAGTAGGGGGCCCCATGAGATGCCCCTGGTACCCTTTTCATAGGCTTTTTTGAGTTTGGGCAAGGACACAGGGGCCCCATGATCCCCTATTGCCCGGGGGCCCCATGAGTTGGCAGTCTGCCCCTGACCACGACCCTCCAAAATCCCCCTGATCCTTGTAAAACTGAACACATTTGAATTACTCAGGATCTGGGGCTATTTTAATGCAGATAAGGCACTAACCCCAGGTTCACAATTAAGTATTTTCTGGAGCATTTTCCAGAAACGCACAGCAGTCCATTTAACATGATTTCCTATGGGACAGGTTCACATTTCTGCATTTTCACCTGGAAAGGGTAAGGGACTTTTTTTAAAGCAAAAAGTTGTGTTTTTGGTTCTATAGACTTCAATGGAGATGCTGCATAAAAGCATGTAGTGCGTTTTTGCCGCTTTTTAAATCTGCCTAAAAAAACATCAAAATCATGGCAAAAACGCGGCAAAAGCTAAGGTGTAAAAATGCAATGCAATGCAGAAATGGGTCAAACGCATACTGCATGGTTGTGAACCTAGCCTAAGTGAGTTTAATTACCTTAATCGGCCTCAGAACCTGTTCGCTTTTAAAGGGATGAGGTGGCAACCTTACCCCCCCCACACACACACCCTACAAACCACATCAAATAGTGGGTGTAGTCAATTGCAGTAACAGTGGAAGGGTCTACTAAAGGTTCATATGTTATACTTACCTGCTCTGCGTATTGGTTTTGCACAGAGCAGCCTGTACCCTCCTCATCTCGGGTCTCCTGCCGGCGCTCCTGGCTCCTCCTTTCTGCAGGTGCCCCTGCAGCAAGCAGCTTGCTATGGGGGCACCTGAGCAGGTGTGTTCCCAAGCCACTGTTCCATGTGTCCATTCACACACATACACACGGAGCCACGGCTTGGCCCCGCCCCCTTCTCCACATTGGCTGACTGGCTGTGATTGACAGCAGTGGGAGCCAATGGTTCCTGCTTCCTGTCTTAGCCAATGAGGAGGCAGAGATCCGGGACAGCTGAGGCTGTTGTGCACATCACTGGATCAAGATGGGGCTCAGGCGAGTATTAGGAGGGCTGGGGGCACAGCTGCACACAGAAGGTTTTTTAACTTCATGAATAGAATGCATGAAGGTAAAAAACCTTGAGCCTTTACAACCGCTTTATAGGGGGAATTAAATACCAGGAGTGCATTACATACAGAGTGCAGAGTTCTTCCATAGCTGCTTACCTCTGTATCCCCCATCCACATCTCACTTTCACACCTCTTCAGCTCTGAACTCTGCATGCAACCCTCCCTCCACTGCCCCCTTCTTCCCCTCCCTCCTTAACCACTTGTCCTCCAGAAGATTTACTCCAATTCCTGACCTGATTTTTTTCGATATGGCGCTGCGTTACTTTAACTGATAATTGACATCCTTTGTTCCCCACAAATAGCGCTTTCTTTTGGTGGTACTTCATCACTTGTGCGGTTTTAATTTTTTGCGCTATAAATAAGTGCACTGGGCAGGAAGGGGTTAACATGTGAGGCGATCAAAGGGTTAACTGTGTGCTGTTTCACTGTGCTGTGTGCTGTGTAAGTGCTTAACACTGTAAGCACGCAGCTTTTGTATGGCTCTGCTATGCAGAACTATGCAAAGCAGTGTGCAGGAGCTGACAGGGGAGAGATTTGTGTTGTTTATACACAGGTCTCTCCCCCGCTGGAGATACTCGGCGATCACTGGGTGCCTGCGAGTAATCAGCAGCTGGGACCCAGTGATTGACAGCCAAGGCTGCGAATGGTGGAGCAGGTAGGGCACGCACGTGCCCCCTACCCGGAACTGCAAAATCACATATATATATACGTGATTTTGAGCACCCATGTTGCCCTGTAGCAGTATTTCTGATCACCATTGTATTCATTCAGGAAAGGAAAGGGTTGGTAAATGTGACATATTTACGGACCCTTACTGCACTCTCCATCCTATTGATCCCATTTCATACTTGCATGGGAAGGAGAGGAGGATAGCCGGCAGCACTGTGGGGGGGGGGGGCACACAGGGGAGCTTGGGCAGCATGGGAAAATGTATAATGCACTGGGAAGGTGCTGCAGAAAGAGCCATACAAGGGATCAGTTCCAATAATTGCCCCCCCCCGCTGCGCCGATCACCCTCCCTGCTCACATCCAAATCACCCTGATTCCTGATCCCCCCTGCTGGTCTGGGCCCCGTAAAGGAGGACCAGTGGTGCCCCCTTATGCTCACATTGGTAAAATAAAGGGGTTGATTTACTAAAGGCAAATAAAAACAAAATCACTTTTGAAACATTTTGGGTTTGATTTACTAAAGGCAAATAGACTGTGCACTTTGCAAGTGTAATTGCTCCAGAGCTTGGTAAATGAGGTGAAGCTTCGCTTTGCAAAGAATACCCAAACACATGCAAGTAAAATTTAAAAAAAAGAAAATTTTTACTTGCAAAGGATTGCAGAGTGCAACAGCTCTTGCAAAGAATTAGACGATGGAAGTCAACAGCACTTCTCATTTACTAACCATTGGCACTAATGCACTTGCAGAATGCACAGCCTATTTGTCTTTAGTAAATCAACCCCAAAGTATATCAAATGTGAAAACTTTTTCTTAATTTTTGGGTAGGAGTAAAATGGAACAGAAAGGGGTTGATGTACTAAAGGCAAATAGAGCATGCACTTTTGCAAGAGCTGTTGCACTCTGCAAGAGCATTTGTTCCAACGCTTCCTAAATGAGGAGAAGATTTACTTTGCAAATACCCAATCACACCCAAGGAAAATAAAAAACAGAATGTTTGCTTGCACATGATTGGATGATGGAAGTCAGAAGCAGGGGCGGACTGACAACTCATGGGGCCCCCGGGGAATAGGGAATCATGGGGCCCCTGTGTCCTTGCCCAAACTCAAAAAAGCCTATGAAAAAGGTACCAGGGGCATCTCATGGGGCCCCCTACTGACCCCAGACCCTTGGGCAGTGCCTGAGTTTCCAAATGGTCAGTCTGCCCCTGGTCAGAAGAGCTTCACCACATTTACTAAGATCTGGAGCAAATACCTTTTCAGAGTGCAACTGCCCAGTCTATTTGTCTTTAGTAAATGGACCCCACAGAAAGGGGAAATGTCTACAAATTGGGGAATTTAGTAAGGGAAAGGGAAATCCTCTCTTAGTTATCACTGGTCTCCATTATGAGATTTCCCCTCACCACCTGTGTGGATAACAACTGACACATTTTGGATCTCCCACCACTTTCTGCCCCAGTGACAATGGTGTATAAGTCAAACAAAGAGGGTGAATCTTCTTAGTGGAGACACAGATGGGAATAAAAATCTCCTGATTTAAGGGCTCATTCAGACAGGCAATCTGGGGCAGATAGGTTGCTGCATTCAGAGGGAGCTCAAAGCTAGATAGAAGCCTCCGCTCGACCCGAGGCCCTATTCACATATGAAGTAGCAAGAACAAGCGGTTTTCAAAACATGATTCTCAAGTGATTCTGCAAGGCACGCATAGGGCAGCCTATTTACAGTTGTGCTCAAAAGTTTGCGTACCCTGGCAGAAATTGTGACATTTTGGCATTGATATTGAAAATATGACTGATCATGCCAAAAAATGCTCTTTTATTGAAGGATGATGATCATATGAAGCCATTTATTATCACATAGTTGTTTGGCTTCTTTTTAAATCATAATGGTAACAGAGATCACCCAAATGGCCACGTGGTTACCTATGGGTTTCAATTGTATCCTGAATAATTCTTATGGCAGTTGTGGCTGCGATCTTTCTTGGTCTACCAGTACTTGGCTTGGTATCAAGAGGTCCCTGAATTTTCTACTTCTTAGTGGAAGTGATGATTGGCATATTCAAGGCTTTGGACATCTTTTTATGTCCTTTTCCATCTTTATAAAGTTCCATTACCTTGTTACGCAGGACCTTTGACAGTTCTTTTCTGATCCCCATGGCTCAGTATCTAGTCAGTGCTTCCACGTAAGAGCTAACAAACTCATTTTTTCACCTTGTGTGTCTATACCAAGGCTGAACATTCCAGGGGATGTACACTTTTGATCCGGGCCATTTGGGTGATTTCTGTTATCATTATGATTTAAAACAACTATTTTATAATAAATGGCTTCATATGACCATCATCCTTCAATAAAAGAGCATTTTTTGGCATGATCAGTCATATTTTCAATATCAATGCCAAAATGGGGATGTAAACTTTTGAGCAGAACTGTACGTGAATGGGCTGCCCTATCTGTGTTTGTCAATCAAGAGAAGCTCCTGCTTCTTGTTGGGCAACATGCTTCATGCAATATTTAAAGTCGTGTTTTGCCACCATTGCCATGTGTTCCTGGCACACGACAATCATGGCAAATTGCACTGCATTTAGGGGGCCATTAGGAATAAGTGCCACCCAAAAGTGTGTTGCGCGTTAAGCAGCGACTGCCACACAATTTGGAATTGCAAGCAGAATTGTTGCCTGTGATTCCAAATCATGAATTGTGAATGGGGCCTGAAAGTCCATGTCGGTCCGGTGCTCAGAGGGCTCCTAACAGCTACAATGGCAATATGAATGTAGACCGGCACATGCTAGTGGGATCACATTACTCCTTTATTTAACACAGAATTAAAAAAAAAAAAGTATCCTTCCTTGCTTACATGTTTCAGCCTAGTGTGGGCCTTAATGTGTTACTAAACCCAACAGTGAAATCAGACTATATTTGCAGTACAGCATGCTTGTTATACTCACTGAGGAACCTAAGGGGGTAAGTGTAAAAAGACTGTTTGATCCTTTCTTCTCTGCCCCTGCTCTTGTTGAAATGACCACCTGATACAAACTGAACCCGTGGTCACAAGCAGGGGCATATTTACCACAAGGCAAACAAGGCATTTGCCTATGGCAGCATTTTTTAGGGGGGCAGCACTGCCCCTTAAAAGAAGGGACATATGTGGCATGGGGATCAGGTGGGATCCTAGAGAGGCTTCGAGCTGCTTGATGGTGCATGCAGAGCCCAACTGTCGTTCCCGAGGATGGCCACAGCTGTGAAGGTGAGTGTCTTTCTCTCTGTCGGCGTGGTGGGTGGGGTGTGGGTGTTAGTGGAAAGCTCTCTCCATGGTGGGGGGTTGGGGTCTCTCTCTACCAGGGTGGGGGCATCCGATTTTTGTGTTGCATAGGGCAGCACAATACCTAAATACAACACTGGTCACATGCACATGATTAGTTTGGTGTGCATTGCTACAGAGGTTTTTTTTTTTTTTCTTGGGAGGGTGCATGTGATCAGCACAGGGCCAATCAGCATTGTCCAGACAGAGGTCAGAGGTTTCACATCCTCCTAGAGCAGAATGAAAACTCCTCCTACAAACTTTAAGCAGTGCTCTGCTGAAGTCACAAGACTACTCTAACTGCTGATGAGAAAAGGTATTTAGCAGTTTATATTTGCTAAAATAATTGCATTTCCATGTTGTGTGTACTGTGGGAGACCAGATATAGTGAATGCAGGATCCAGGGAGACCGGATATAGTGAATGCAGGGTCCAGGGAGACCGGATATAGTGAATGCAGGGTCCAGGGAGACCAGATATAGTGAATGCAGGGTCCGGGGAGAGCGGATATAGTGAATGCAGGGTCCAGGGAGACCAGATATAGTGAATGCAGGGTCCGGGGAGACCGGATATAGTGAATGCAGGGTCCGGGGAGACCGGATATAGTGAATGCAGGGTCCAGGGAGACCAGATATAGTGAATGCAGGGTCCGGGGAGACCAGATATTGTGAATGCAGGGTCCGGGGAGACCAGATATAGTGAATGCAGGGTCCGGGGAGACCAGATATAGTGAATGCAGGGTCCAGGGAGACCAGATATAGTGAATGCAGGGTCGGGGGAGACCGGATATAGTGAATGCAGGGTCCTGGGAGACCAGATATAGTGAATGCAGGGTCCGGGGAGACCAGATATAGTGAATGCAGGGTCCTGGGAGACCAGATATAGTGAATGCAGGGTCCGGGGAGACCAGATATAGTGAATGCAGGGTCCTGGGAGACCAGATATAGTGAATGCAGGGTCCGGGGAGAGCGGATATAGTGAATGCAGGGTCCGGGGAGACCAGATATAGTGAATGCAGGGTCCTGGGAGACCAGATATAGTGAATGCAGGGTCCAGGGAGAGCGGATATAGTGAATGCAGGGTCCGGGGTTTAGCAACACTTTAATCATAGCCACACGCTATATGCTACCTCTGGATGCAATAGGACTCTGCGCTATGTGTACACACAAACCAGCTGATCAGCTGCGGCCACTTTGTGTGCAGATAGAAACAACATTCTTGGATCCAAGCTTTCTGTGTCCAGCACTAGTCAGAATCCCTAATGACATGTAACCACACAGATGAGCGGTTATGTACGAACAGCAGCTGCATCTGCCATTGATTTGTACAGGTAACCGCTGCTGTTTGCCCAAACTGGGCGAGATTTACTAAACCTGGAGAGTGCAAAATCTGGTGCAGCTGTGCATGGTAGCCAATCAGCTTCGAACTTCAGCTGGTTCAATTAAACTTTGACAATAATGCAGGCCATAGACGGTTCATTTATTGGCCGATTTTTCGTCCGAAAGAATAATCGGCCGATTTTCGCACTGTTAGTGGGGCAATGGCATCAGCCGATTTTCGCGCTTCTTCCTCATTTCGTTTACCTGTCGTGCTGGAAAATTCGTGAAAAACGCCTGATTTTCGCAATCATTGGTGGCAACATCGGTTTACAGAACAAAAAATCAGCCGATAAATGAACCGTCTATGGCCGGCACAAGTCCCTGGTCACACTGGGTGCAACTTGGCATGCAATTAGTCACAGCTTGTTGTCGCAATTACAGCGGTCATATCAGTGCAGTTCTGACTTGGTCGGAGCCGCACCGATTTCTATAGTAGTACATGCGCTACTTTTGGTGCGATTTGCATAGACAACTGTGTCAGTTGTGTTGCAAATCGCACCTCTGAATTTGAAATTGTGCGACTTCACTGTAAGTCACATGATTTCAGAGTCGGGATCGGTGTGACCGGGGTGTAAAACCAGGAAGCTGACTGGTGTCTATACAGAGCTGCACCATGAAGTTTTAGTAAATAACCCCCACTGTGTGCAAGGGGATGTTTCTTCGCCAAGATTGGGAGTCAATGCAGTCATCGCTGGTGGCAGCCCCCCACTACCTACGTATGTGCATACAGCCTTTTCACACTATTCAGAACATTAAGGGCCGGTTCGCACTATAGAAAGTCCAGATGCATTCCAGATGTGTTTCCGCAATCACGTTTTTGACGCGTTCTAGTGCGTTTTTGATGCGTTTATTACGTGTTCTAGTGCGTTTTTTATGCATTCCAGTTTATTTTTTCCCCTTTCTTTCTCTTCAATTTAAATATGGACACGTGCGTTCCAGTGTACTTTTTGTGCATTTTGGTGCGTTCCGATGCATTTTACCACGTTCCAGTACACTTCCATGCTGAAAAAATGCAGCCTGTTCTACCTTTTTTTCTGCAACCGGAACGTACTGGAACTGCAAGCACTGATGTGAACTATGACACTGACAACCATATCACCTACTTTCAGCCTCCTCCAAATCTACAAATTCCTTTTTTTTTTTTTTGCTGTTGTGATCTGACTTCCTGTTAGAGTTATTTTTACCTTCAAGCATTCTATGCATAAAGGTAAAAAACCTTCTGTGTGCAACAGCCCCCCCAGTCGCCCCAATACTTACCAATGCTTACCTAGGCCCCCTCTTGATCCAGTGATGTGCACAAGAGCCTTGGCTGTCCCAGGTCTCCCCCTCCTCATTGGCTTGGACAGCAGCAGGAGCCAATGGCTGTCAATCACAGCCAGTGAGGAGAAAGCAGGAGCGGGGCCGAGCCACATCTTTGTGTGAATGGAAACGCAGAGCAGCGGCACTACCCACATGGAAGAAAAGTATATTTTAAATATATTTTAAAAATATTCTTCCCAAATATATTCCCATGCTACAATTTTGACCATATTCAATATATTTCTATATATACATATATATATATATATATATATATATATATATACACTGCATGTTTAAATGTGTTACAAAATATGAAAAATATTTTTAAAAATATATTTGTTTCAAATATATCCTTCTGATTTTTTTAATATATAAAAAAGGTATTTTAACATATATTTGTACATATACTTGTAAATGCATTCCAAATATGCAGATTTGTATTTTTAAAGACATACAGTAGATTTGAAATGTATTTTTAAAAATATTTTTCATATAATTTGTAATAAAAATGAATTTCAACATGCAATATAAATATATATATAAATAAATAAATAAATATATATATATATATATATATATATATATATATATATATTTTTTTTTTTTTTTTTTTTTAAATATATTGAATATGGCCAAAATTGTAGCATTTCAAATATATGGCAATATATTTGGGAAGAATATTATTAAAATAAATTTCAAATATATTTTTCTTCCATATGGGTAGGCAGGAGGGAGTGGCCAGGAGTGACATCCTTCATCATTATCATTATCTAGTTGGATGTTTTTTATTTGCCCTGGAATAAGCAGCTGTATTATTTATGTGTCTACAAACATTTTAATGCAGCAGCAGGCATCTACGTGTGCATAGCTACAACTTGGGTTTGCTATAGGAGCCTTTTTTTTTTATTAAATAATGCAATAAAAACCAAAAAGCATACCTGGGTGCATAACTAGTTATTGTTGTTTATATATTTTTGTTTTTCTTTGCATGTCTTTAAAATAAAATAAATAAAAATAATAATAATAAAAAAAATTAAAAATCCTTGCACGCAGGCTTTATAGGCAAACGTCTAGGAGAAGAGAGAGAAAAAAAAAGTACTTTAAAGCATCGTCTCCTATTTGCGTCTATTAAACCTATTTTCTCACCTACCATATATATTCAGCAGCTCAACAGATTGTGGAGGAAAGTGGGTGCTATATCCTCTCGGTAGAAATACAAGGGGGTCCTATAGGCTTCACAGCTGTGAGGAGGTTGATGAAACACTTGTTAGTGTCAGCAGTAGCTGTATTTGTGAAATCCTCTAACAATGTTGAGAAAACTAAAATTAGGTGCTGGGATCTGAAATAGCAATGGTGACATTGTTAGGTGTATGTTGCCTCCACTCTCTATAACACTCCGTACTACCAGGGTGCCACGAGGTCGATTTTTACGGAGATAATACAAGATAGCGAGAGCTAATTGGCAGACTTCTACGATTCCATTACAATCTTCGACATCATTTAGCTCTTATTTGAAAAAGTTAGCAACTTCTACACTGTAATGTTTCTAAGAAGCGGGACTGTACACAGGTATGACAGCTGCTCTGGGAGCTACAAGGTGGGGTGTCTTCGCTACTAAATGTTTTAATTGAAAAATAATAGTAAGGTGGTAGACGTTACAAAGTCGAAGGAGTTAACAAAAATGAGTATGTCTAGTTAGTCTTGTAGTCATGTAGAAGGTGTCCTGGGAGAAAGGCAGTAAAAAGTTTATTTTACTCTGGTTAACCACTTGCCCTCCTGAGGATTTACCGCTCTTCCTGACCAGGCCATTTTTTGCGTTACGGCACCACATTACTTTAACTGACAATTGCGCAGTCATGCACCCAAATGAAATTTACATCCTTTTTTTTTTCCCACGAATTGAGCTTTCTTTTGGTGGTATTTGATCACCTGTGCATTTTTTTATTTTTTGCTCTATAAAAAAAAAGAAAAAAAAAATATTTTTGACTTTTTGCTATTAAACATGTCCAGTCAGATGGAGTGTTTGACTGCTTCACATAGTGGTTCGTTTGCTGTATTTGAGATGATTTGGCTCCCGTGGGATACCTTCTCTTCCTCTATGCCAGCCCAAATTGTAAGACCATGATTTTTTTTTTTTTTGCATTGTTACTATATGACTCCACTGGTCCTGACCAAATGTAATCTTAGCCATCGATGTACTTCTATGTTTTGCTTGTTTTATTTTCCCTTTGTTTTCTGTAACACTTGATTTACTTGAAAACCAATAAAAAATTGTTAATACAAAAAAAAAAAAAAACATGTCCA
Source organism: Staurois parvus (assembly GCF_062004578.1). NCBI lineage: Eukaryota > Metazoa > Chordata > Amphibia > Anura > Ranidae > Staurois > Staurois parvus. The sequence goes on along the minus strand of NW_028318309.1, from coordinate 2,662,578 downwards.
GTAAAAAAATTAAATTTCGTTATAAATTGAAGCCAAAATGTATTCTGCGACATGTCTTTGCTAAAAAAAAAAAATCGCAATACGTGTAAATTAATTGGTTTACGTGAAAGTTATAGTATTTACAAATGGCGGTATATATACTGGGATGTGTAAAAATGTTTTATTAATAATGGCGGTGATCAGCGACTTATAGCGGGACTGCAGCGGGCATTCTGACACTGGGGGGAACTGACGTCCCCAGTGACACCAATACAGTGATCAGTGCTAATAAAAAGCACTGACACTGTACTAATGGAACTGGGCAGGAAGTGGTTAACATGTGGTGCGATCAAAGGGTTAACTGTGCACTGTTTTGCATACTGGGCTGTGTGTGTGCTTCACTGTAAGCACACTGATTTATATGGCTGTGCTATGCACAGCCGTGCAAAGTAGTGTGCAGGAGCTGACAGGGGAGAGAACTGTTTGTTTACAAACAGTTTTCCCCCCAGTTGGAGATGCTCGGCAATCACTGGATGCCAGCAAATAATCATCGGCTGGGACCTGGTGATTGTCAGCCGCGGCCGTGAATGGCGGCACGGGTAGGGTACGTGCCCCCTACCCGGAAATGCAAAATCATGTATATATACGTGATTTTGCATACCTGTGCCGCCCTGCAGCAGTACTTCTGCTATAGGGCAGACGGGAAGCGGTTAAATAGGAAATGGCTTGGATACGCTGTAAATCGTCAACATTAGAGTACAGTTTACTACTACTAGCTTTTCAAATATGAAAGAATTGTATAAGAGAGAACATTAAAGTGGTTGTAAATGCAAATACTGTATAAAAAAAATTACTTTTTGCTGTAAATGAATACATTTGAATGTAAACATACACACAGCTGTGAGTGGACCTCAGAATAATGCTCCTTTAGCTTGTCTCAGCCCTCCAAAAACTGCTGATCTGTGGGCGTGGCTTAGGACCAGAGAATAGTAGGCGGAGATGTGATGTCACACAATCCTTCACTTATACACACCCTCCACCCTCCAGCCTCAGCTCAAGAATGTGCACAGCTATCTGACATCTCATGTCTCCTGAGTGCATTCAGGGGAATACACAGGTGCCAGTGACTATGTCAGCTCTGCTTACAGCACAGGATCTGTGCTAATCAGGAGAAAGCTGGTAGGAAGGGGTTCATGTTAAAAATCTTAAAGTGGCAATGTGGACCCGGAAATATTCTCATGTAAAACTCTGTAAACAGCAATTCACAAGCTAGGTGCTGTGAATAGAGCAGGACAATAATCAGAGATCAGCAGACTTACCTAGATAAATACAGCATTACTGAAGTGATGCCGATCTATGTCATAAATCACTGGTGCTGAGTTCTCGGTCTTGTGAAGGGAGAGACCCGCAGGGAGAGGAGACCCGCAGGGAGAGGACACTCGCTCCCCCACCCCTTCGCAGTTTAAACATGGAGGCTCATGCTGGTCTCGTCTTCAGCACAGCCTATCACTCACATTAGAAGGGAAGTGGTGACACCATTTTTCTACTTGTGTCGGATTTATTCTGTTCAGAAGATTGGGGAGGATTTCTAGAGAAGGGGATTGCTTCAAGATAGCAAACTAAGCTCAAATGCTTAATAAAGGTAAAAGCTATTCACCTGTAGGATTAGAGTGATTTGTGTTTTTTGGGTTTACAACCACTTTGAGTTCACCTTTTCCAAAAAATAGCCCAATGAAGCAGTAGTAAACTGCCACACAAAAAAAAAAATGGTCCAATGGTGCAGGCTTAAGTCATAATGTACTAGAATGCAGTGAACATGCAATGTCACTCCTGCACTTGCGTACAGGAGCCCCAGGCGTAGCATGGCACTCTGCATTCCACGCCATACTGTTTGCCCTTGATACTGAGCCTAGCTGTGCATCCTTGGGTGACGTCATTAGCTATTGCCTATGTGACTATCTCCTAAATGGTACACGTTTAGTAGATATTCATTGTGCCCACAGGTAAGCCTGATTGTAAGCTCAGCTGTCGGTAAAACTTAAAAAAAAAAAGAGTTTAAATACACATTAAAGAAATGTGCAGCTTTGTAAAATGTTCATTCATTATAATGTCATACCTGTAGGCCATTTGGGCCCCCTGGAAGCCTGGCTGAAAAACTCACAGTTAACAATCACCATGTCCTGCCAAGCTAAGATGTGAAAATCAATGGACGCTCATTCCCTGCAATAGAGCAGTGAACACCAACAGTTATTGTGTCCTAGCACCAAGACAGGAAGCTGGGATTGCAAACTGTGAGTTTTTCAGCCAGGTTTCAGCTCAATGGTGGGGAAGGATCTGGGGGTTCTGGTAGATCACAAGCTTAATAATGACATGCAATGCCAAGCTGCGGTTTCTAAAGCGAGCAAAATCCTATCTTGTATTAAAAGAGGTATAGACTCCAGAGAGAGAGATATCATTTCCCCCGGTACAAATCATTAGTAACACCTCATCTGGAATATGCAGTTCAGTTTTGGGCACAAATTCACAAAAAGAAGAACATTGGGGAACTGGAAAAAGTACAGAGAAGGGCAACCAAACTGATAAGAGGCATGGAGGAGCTCAGCTATGAGGAAAGATTAGAGGAACTGAATGTATTCTCTCTTCAGAAGAGGAGATTAAGGGGGGATATGATCTCCATGTATAATACATAAGGGGGGATATGATCACCATGTATAATACATAAGGGGGGATATGATCACCATGTATAATACATAAGGGGGGATATGATCACCATGTATAATACATAAGGGGGATATGATCTCCATGTATAATACATAAGGGGGGATATGATCTCCATGTATAATACATAAGGGGGGATATGATCTCCATGTATAATACATAAGGGGGGATATGATCTCCACGCATAATACATAAGGGGGGGTATGATCTCCATGTATAATACATAAGGGGGATATGATCTCCACGTATAATACATAAGGGGGATATGATCTCCATGTATAATACATAAGGGGGGATATAATCTCCATGTATAATACATAAGGGGGGATATGATCTCCATGTATAATACATAAGGGGGGATATGATCTCCATGTATAATACATAAGGGGGGATATGATCTCCATGTATAATACATAAGGGGGATATGATCTCCATGTATAATACATAAGGGGGGATATGATCTCCATGTATAATACATAAGGGGGGATATGATCTCCATGTATAATACATAAGGGGGGATATGATCTCCATGTATAATACATAAGGGGGATATGATCTCCATGTATAATACATAAGGGGGGATATGATCACCATGTATAATACATAAGGGGGGGATATGATCTCCATGTATAATACATAAGGGGGATATGATCTCCATGTATAATACATAAGGTGGGGTATGATCTCCACGTATAATACATAAGGGGGGATATGATCACCACGTATAATACATAAGGGGGGATATGATCTCCATGTATAATACATAAGGGGGGATATGATCTCCACGTATAATACATAAGGGGGGATATGATCTCCATGTATAATACATAAGGGGGGATATGATCTCCATGTATAATACATAAGGGGGGATATGATCTCCATGTATAATACATAAGGGGGGATATGATCTCCATGTATAATACATAAGGGGGATATGATCTCCATGTATAATACATAAGGGGGATATGATCTCCATGTATAATACATAAGGGGGATATGATCTCCATGTATAATACATAAGGGGGGATATGATCTCCATGTATAATACATAAGGGGGATATGATCTCCATGTATAATACATAAGGGGGGATATGATCTCCATGTATAATACATAAGGGGGGATATGATGTCCATGTATAATACATAAGGGGGGATATGATCTCCATGTATAATACATAAGGGGGATATGATCACCATGTATAATACATAAGGGGGATATGATCTCCATGTATAATACATAAGGGGGGATATGATCTCCATGTATAATACATAAGGGGGATATGATCTCCATGTATAATACATAAGGGGGGGATATGGTCTCCATGTATAATACATAAGGGGGGATATGATCTCCATGTATAATACATAAGGGGGGGATATGATCTCCATGTATAATACATAAGGGGGGATACGATCTCCATGTATAATACATAAGGGGGGATATGATCTCCATGTATAATACATAAGGGGGATATGATCACCATGTATAATACATAAGGGGGATATGATCTCCATGTATAATACATAAGGGGGGATATGATCTCCATGTATAATACATAAGGGGGGATATGATCTCCATGTATAATACATAAGGGGGGATATGATCTCCATGTATAATACATCAGTGGTTCATATAGTGAACTCGGTGTAGAGTTATTCACCCTGAGGTCATCACAGAGGACAAGGGGGCGCTCTTTACGTCTGGAGGAAAAGAAATTTCATCTCCAAACATGGAAAGGTTTCTTCACAGTGAGAGCTGTGAAAATGTGGAATAGACTCCCTCAAGAGTTGGTTCTGGCCAGCTCAGTGGATTGCTTTAAAAAAGTCCTGGATTCTTTCTTGGATACACAGAATATAACTGGATATAACATTTATAGGTAAAGTTGATCCAGGGAATATCCGATTGCCTCTCGGGGGATCAGGAAGGAGTTTTTTTCCCTGCAGGAGCAAATTGGATCATGCTTTTCTCTGGATCAACTGTGGGTATAGTATTATAACTTTTATTTTTCTTTAATGGTTGAACTGGATGGACGTTTGTCTTTTTTCAGCCAGACTAACTATGTGAGGGGCCCAAATGGCCTACAGGTATGACAAAAACAGACATTTTACAAATCTGAGGTTTTCTTAAATTGGTTGTAAACCTCAGACATCAGATAGGAACAAATCATATCCCTCTATACTGTGTACTTGTCTCAATCCAAAGCACTTAGTGTCTTTTTATTGTCTGCTGCCTCTTTCCTTTGTTATCGGTATGAGTCACTTCTGACAAGTTTCCTGACCCCAAGAGGTAAAAAGGTGACAGGGAAGGGAGCTCCAGCACGCAGCCTGTGATTGCCAACCTCAGCTCTGTTCCTGTGTGCTGTATGAAGGGGGGGCGGGGTGTCCCTTCCCACCAATTAGCCCTCATTGACCTCTGCAGAGAGTAACTTCAGCTCCACACCCCCTGCTTTCTGAAAGTTATATGAAGCCATTTATTATCACATAGTTGTTTTAAATCATAATGATAACAGAAATCACCCAAATGGCCCGGATCAAAAGTTTCCATCCCCTGGAATGTTTGACCTTGGTACAGACTTGCAAGGTGTCACACACGTGTTTAAATCCCCTTGCACACATCTTGCTGATGAGAAAAGGTATTTAGCAGTTTATATTTACTAAAATAATGTAATTTCCATGTTGTGTGTACTGTGGGAGACCAGATAAAGTGAATGCAGGGTCCGGGGAGACCAGATATAGTGAATGCAGGGTCCGGGGAGACCAGATATAGTGAATGCAGGGTCCGGGGAGACCAGATATAGTGAATGCAGGGTCCGGGGAGACCAGATATAGTGAATGCAGGGTCCTGGGAGACCAGATATAGTGAATGCAGGGTCCGGGGAGACCAGATATAGTGAATGCAGGGTCCGGGGAGACCAGATATAGTGAATGCAGGGTCCGGGGAGATCAGATATAGTGAATGCAGGGTCTGGGGAGACCAGATATAGTAAATGCAGGGTCTGGGGAGAGCAGATATAGTGAATGCAGGGTCCGGGGAGATCAGATATAGTGAATGCAGGGTCCTGGGAGACCAAATATAGGGAATGCAGGGTCCGGGGAGACCAGATATAGTGAATACAGGGTCCGGGGAGACCAGATATAGTGAATGCAGGGTCCGGGGAGACCAGATATAGTGCATGCAAGGTCTGGGGAAACCGGATATAGTGAATGCAGGGTCCAGGGAGACCAGATATAGTGAATGCAGGGTCCGGGGAGATCAGATATAGTGAATGCAGGGTCCAGGAAGACCAGATATAGTGAATGCAGGGTCCAGGGAGAGCAGATATAGTGAATGCAGCGTCTGGGGAGACCAGATATAGTGAATGCAGGGTCTGAGGAGACCAGATATAGTGAATGCAGGATCCAGGGAGACCAGATATAGTGAATATAGGGTCCGGGGAGACCAGATATAGTGAATGCAGGGTCCGGGCAGAGCAGATTTAGTGAATGCAGGGTCCAGGGATACCAGATATAGTGAATGCAGGGTCCAGGGAGACCAGATATAGTGAATGCAGGGTCCTGGGAGAGCAGATATAGTGAATGCAGGGTCAGGGGAGACCAGATATAGTGAATGCAGGGTCCTGGGAGAGCAGATATAGTGAATGCAGGGTCCGGGGAGACCAGATATAGTGAATGCAGGGTCAGGGGAGACCAGATATAGTGAATGCAGGGTCCTGGGAGAGCAGATATAGTGAATGCAGCGTCTGGGGAGACCAGATATAGTGAATGCAGGGTCTGAGGAGACCAGATATAGTGAATGCAGGATCCAGGGAGACCAGATATAGTGAATATAGGGTCCGGGGAGACCAGATATAGTGAATGCAGGGTCAGGGGAGACCAGATATAGTGAATGCAGGGTCTGGGGAGACCAGATATAGTGAATGCAGGGTCCGAGGAGACCAGATATAGTGAATGCAGGGTCCGGGCAGAGCAGATTTAGTGAATGCAGGGTCCTGGGTTTAGTAACACTTTAACAAAAGCTGCAGATCTGAAAAGACTTCAAATGATTTATGAAAAAAAGAACATGTTGGGGCCTATGCCAGATTTTAGTGTTGGGGTTTACATATATTTTAAATTTCACCGTTTGCTCCCACAACCCAACAAGTAACTGTGTTCTGAGCCGTACTGCAGAATCCGCTCTTGTAAGCTCATACGTCGTCTTGCAGGCTATAGCTGTCACCACACACATATAACAGCTTTTGTTAACACTTATCCCAAACGATTGTTTCATTGTGTTGTAACCTCAGACAATTAATTTTGTGACTAGTTTCGCTGTTGCTCCGACGTGCGTTATCGCAGCCGGCGGCGAGATTCCTTTAGGCCGGGTGCAATGTGTGACAGCACGTAAACAGAGATGTGTAAATCTATCACAGATGAGGGCAGCAGTCCTGGAGGGTTGTCGTGTCAGATGGTGTGCTGCATCGCCGCTGTCTGATCCTGATGACTTGTTAACGCCATCACACACTGCTACGTGGCCTGGTCATTCCTGACCGAAGAGAGATCTCTACATGTCAAAAAGCACGCCTCAGGCTCAAATCACAAGACCATAATTCATGCAGGACTTTCATTAACATGCGTTACTTTTTTTTTTTAATGATCGAAAATGGACTTATCAATTCGTCAGTTGAAGTACTGCAGGAATGTTATTTTTTAGGTATTTTAGTATAATCACAAATGCTATCAAACCGGTTATCAATAAAATGCCATTAGCTTAAAGCCTGCCATACACGGCTCCAATTTCAGTCAATTCCTGAGGAATCGAATGAAATCCAAGCCATGGCTAGTCCTGTCTGCACCATCCGAGTGGAAACTTTTGGCTAAACAGTGACTGCATCCGATCAGCTGCAGTCACTGTTTGGGGTTTCTGATAAACGCTGGTGCTGGCTGTCGAAATACAATGGTCATTGGGGAAGATTTAGGCTGGATTAGAGAAATCAACACATGTTTGGCTAGCCTTAAACTGACCATAGATGGATACAAATTCAGCCGGTTCATAAGGGACCGGCTGAATTTTAAAACATCTATGGCCATTCCTGTTGCAGAGAAGTCGACTTATGATTGACTTCTCTTGAACCATCTTGTTGCAATACAATAACACAGCGGGGAAGACTCTTCCATCTACCTCGCTGGTGTGGATGGGGGAATCTGTTCAGTTTTTTTCGATCAGCCTGCTGGCTGAAAAAACCTAATCCATGTATAGCCAGCCTTAGGCTAACAATAACTGTGAGTTTCAGAGTGGTTCCCATGGCGGAAAGCAGGAAAAGGAGCTGACTGGGGCACCCATAGACAGCCATAAATAAATATGAACATCAAGTCCAAAATATTTTAATAATAAGATTGGCTCACAGCAAAAAACATACAAAACAACCAACGGCTGCTTAAAAAAATCATGTTCACAGATCACGGTTAGTATGTTTAGTAAGTTGTATATATAATATTTTTCTAATAGAAGAAAGAATGTGGTGTACCCAGAGTATTTTACACCTAAGGCTGATTATTTTAAACCCCAATATTTTGGTGGTAGGTAGGAAGAATACCCCCTGTACATTCGCCCCATAAGTCTGCAGGCATTTTGAGGCAGAAGATCAATCTTCTACAGTTTATTATGGACAGCACAGTGGTTAAATGGTTAGCACTTCTACCTGGCAGTACTAAGGTCGTTGGTTTGAATCCCAATAACAGCACCACCTGCCTGGAGTTTGCATGCTCTCCCTGTGCCTGCGTGGGTTTCCTCTGGGTACTCCGGTTTTCTCCCACACTCCAGAAAAAACATGCTGGTAGGTTATTTGGATCCTGTCTTAATTGGCCCTAGTACGTGTATGTATGAATGTGAGTTAGGGACCTTAGATTGTACACCCCTTAAGGGTTAGGGACCTTAGATTGTACACCCCTTGAGGGTTAGGGACTGATGTGAATGTCAAATATATATATATGTAAAGTGCTGCAAAAATTGGCAGCGCTATATAAGTACCTGAAATAAATAAATAATAAATACATATTACTACAGGAACCTCTAGTATCCTCTGGAAAAACCTGAGAATTCCACAGAACCCTGGTTGAGAATGGCTGGGTTAGGGATTAATTTAGTGTTAAGGTCAAAGGTCAGGAGATTAAATAGGACCAGTCTCCAGAAAATATGACTTTCTAATCTGCAGTCTTCTCTCAGGGTCAGTGACTTAGAAAGTACTAAAGGCAGAGACAACCAGGCAACTTGTTTTTTAGGAGGAAAGTAAAGGCAGCCCCCATATTTCTACCAATACTGGTTTCCATCAAGGCAGAGAGTCGGAAATGTCAGAGTTTAAGGGGTTAATCGATAGATGGCATGTAGGAGGTTAAAGTAAACTAAAAGTAAGTAAAGCTAAGTAACGGGGCGGGGAATTTTAAAATCCTTTGTCAGTACTGTAAGCCTATGTGACTGTAATAATTTAAGAACAAACATTCAGATTGGTGTACAAGTCTGGTCATGATCTATCTGCAAGCTATTGAGATGATTTGGGTGTTCTCTTCCAGATATTATAACCCAATGCTGTAGCAGCACCTGGGTAATAGAGGATCCTAAGCTTCTGCTAAATTAGGACTAAAAGTCCTAATGTTCTAAGCACTTTAGTGCCTCCACCTAAAGGAGTCTTGTAAATACAACGACTACCCTATAAAACATTCCTAATCTCCAGAATAGATCGCACATTCTTGAAAAAAAAAATTGTTCCACACTTTAAGTATTTTTCAAAGCTTTACTTGAACTTGAGGTAGTACAGGAGAATAAAGTTGGCAGAAAATACAAAATGCATATGGGGCCTCAACAACTTGTTGGCTAGAAGTTGCTAGTTGGCTTTTAGCACTGAAAACCAACACACAGAACATCTTCTGGAGTGCAGCAGCCACAAAACAAGAGGTTCAGGTATATCTCTGTTCTAATGATAGCTCTAAAATTAATTCTCAGACACACAAGGCTACCAGGCATGCAGCTTACTCAACGAGGGACATTCTCCCCACAAAAAGCCTCTACCTGAGGAGGGAGGGCTAACAGAGGAACTCCTATTCCCAGAAGGTCCAAGGACCCTTCAAGAGTACTGCTTCCTTTGTATTGTCAAAGCTAGGTCCAACCCACTTATGACAAGCTCACCAGGGGTTGGCTGGCTGAGAAAGGAGACGGGAATCTCTATACCCACCCCTCACACTCTCAGGATTGACTGGCAGGTGATGTAATACGGATCTTTCCTGAAGGCAATGCTCTACAAGTAAACCTACAAAAATACAAAATAAAATAACATACAGCAAGGCTGTCCAAGAGCACATCAATACAGAAGAAATGCACTAATCAACCTTCATATGGTTAACATACAGTATGCTGTATGTGGAAAGTAAATTCCAAAATAGACAATAAGAGCTCTCCCAGAATTTTCATCCATCTGTCAAAGATGCAGAAAAAAAAAGAAGCCATGACTCTCAGAATCCTGTATCTTTCGAAATGCAACACATTCTCTCATATGGGTTTGCCTTCTTTAAGAAAAGACTAGCTGCACTTCTTTTCCTAAAACTGGAGAGTGCAAAATCCGGGGTAGCTGAGCATGGTATCCAATTAGCTTCTCACTTTAGCTTGATCACTTAAGCTTTGACAAAAAAAAACTGGAAGCCGATTGGTTTCTATGCAAAGCTGCACCAAAATTTGCACTCTTCAGTTTTAGTAGATCAACCCCTTAACTATAGAATGAAGAAGAATTTTACAAACTCTCAATTTTAAGCTTAAATGTCTAACTATAATTTGCTAACGATCTGTAGAACCCCTAGTGAAATACAAAATGTTCACTGCAAAAATTAGTGTAAAAGCCATGACATCATAGGGGTCCAATCAGAATTTGCAAAGTGTTAATGCAGTCTTAAGAAGGTGCTAATGATTTGCGAATGCTCCCAAACTCCTCTTGCTATTAGAGACTATCACTATGCATTGGTTTGGAAATAAAGTGATACTATTTATTGACTAACATGGCAGACTGTAAATACAAGCTTTGAGAAAACACATTAGGTTTCTTCAACCTTCGTAACAGAATACCAAATCTAAAATCCACACATTTTTTATACAAACCAACAAAAGAAACAAATGTTATCTTCCTGACAACCTGTAGCGGTATTAACTTTTGTACAATGTAGGGTGTACAGATAATGGTCAGCTACCAAGAAATTGATATATGGCTTGGCAATAAGAAGACACAATGAGGACGATTTACTAAAACTGGTGCAATTAGAATCTGCTGTAGCTGTACATGGTATCCAATCAGCTTCTAAATTCAGCTTGTTCAGTTAAGCTTTGGCAATAAAACCTGGAAGCTGGTTGGTTACTATACAGAGTTGCACCAGATTTTACATTTTCCAGTATTAGAACAAACTAAACTAAACAACCCCCAATGTAACATAAATGATCTCATGATGATAGAACATAGCTTTCTGGTGTCTAGAACCCAGTGCTGGCAGTTCTTACAATGGACTGAAAATTCTTCCTGCGCCAAAGAAAACTACTACAGGATCTACCCTGCTGCTGTGCAATGTGATAAAACACACAAAATGTGACAATTATAAATAAACAGCGCAAACATAGACCTCTAAATATAATCAATCTATAAAGTGCATAATATTACTAAATATATCATAAATAATATTAGTAGTGAAAGTCCATGGAAGTTTTCTTTGCATCTGAAGAATTTCTGGATTTCTTATTTCTACACAAATTTTTTGTGATTCCTTTTGGGTATTTAAGGGAGTTTCAGACAGGAAATGGACGTCTTGAGAACGCCCGATGGGAGGGGCGAAACGTGTTGACGCATTTCCGGTCTTTACCCCGTACGTCTGACGTCACTTCCTGTGAGTGGAACGCACGCTGAGCGGTGCTTTCCAGCGGCCATTTTTTGGGATCTGTGCATGGTTTTCTCCGTGGAGCTTCTGCTGTACCCTGGAGCTCTGATGTGAGATTCCTGAGAAGGCTGTATATCACTCATTTTCCATCTGGAAGAGGTTGTTTCAATAAATGTGCCTTTTTAAAGTGGTTGAAATGTGAGTGGCCTTAATCTTTGATTTTATTGAAAATAGCAATTAGCAATATCACACTATCTGAGATTTTTTTCTCCCTGGTTGAATGGTGGAGCCTATTCTGATGGTGAGGAATCCTATAGAGTGGATACGAAAGAGGGTTTAGGATCCCATTAAATTCCTAAAAGGTGTTTCATTCACCAAAATCTGGTGAGTGTAATTGATGTTGGTTTGCACGGGTGGAAGGTGGAAGTTTTCTTTGCATCTGAAGAATTTCTGGATTTCTTATTTCTACACAAATTTTTTGTGATTCACGAACTTTTGGTGTCTATTATTATGATGGACTTTCACTACTAATATTATTTATGATATATTTAGTAATATTAGGCACATTATAGATTGATTATATTTAGAGGTCTATGTTTGCGCTGTTTATTTATAATTGTCACAGTTCTTACAATGGGGCTTTCGGCGCCTAAAACAAGTGTCACCCATAATGCCCTAGGACCTAACCTTAACATAGCCCTTAGGCTGACTCTAAAACTTCTGAATGGAAATTCAACAAGTCGTCTCCCAAACAGAAATAGATAAGAAGACTTCCAATGAGAAAACCAGAATCCTTATTGACATTACCTTCCTACAATCAATACTGTGAACCAATTAGACTCCACTGCTTTAGTAGCCGATAGGATATGTAATTATGTAAAATCTTCTTTTTGGGATAAAGTAGGGGAGAGTTAGCCTGTTGGGTTGCAAACACCTTCACACTCCTCACCCTGTGACAGTGTTCGGGCCTGGAGATAGGCTGTGGTCTCCCCATTTCTCTAAGCCCTACTCTTTTAGAGTTTAAATACACTGTTAAACATTGATAATGCAAATGATGAAGTTTACGTCATTTCGCAGATATAGCTACGGATATTGAGATTCTCTGAAACAACAATTTAATTTAAAAAAAAAAAGAAAAAAAAACACAGTGCAAAGCATGTGCCAAAAATGAAAAATCGACTCTGAATAAAAAATAGAATAGCTTGCTCATTTTGAAAAGCCAATCTACATTTAGTAACTGAATCAGCAATGTATATGAATCTCAGTAATGCTAGTACAAATCCCTTAATTAAGAATATGTGCATACTAAAATAACTTTAATATATTTCCATAAATTTTTAGAGAATTTGGCAGCACGTCCCGTAGCAGAATTTCTACTATAAACCCAAACAAATTAAATATTCCATGGTAATAGCAATAATCATTCAGAGATACTCAGGAACCTCAATAAACATCACTAAGGCAGATATAATAAATAAATAAATAAATTAAATAAAATAAATAAATATAATAAAAACGGTGTACAGACACTAAGGTTGGGTACTAAAGGCAAATAAGCTGTTCACTTTGCAAGGGAAGTTTCCCTTATCTTAGTAAATGTGATAAAAAATAATTTTGCAAAGAATACCCAATCACGTGTAAACTACGTCAGCTTCACCCTTGAAGTTTCACCCTGTGGTTCACCCTTCCCCTTCGCACAAAGCTAAGGGAAAATTATTTAGCAAAGTGAATATTCCCTTTGAAAATGGCCTATTTTCCTTTAGTACATCAACTCCATTGCAGCTACAGTTGACTAGGACAAAATACCTTATGTGTATTTCAGTGATAGGGTTGGAACAATCATCCTACCCTCTAATTTTAAAATAAGTCCCTTGCTTTTGCTGTGAAAGTACCAATCTCTATGCCAGGGAGGTGGTACAGAACCCTGGGAATATCTGTGGTGAAAATTCACTTTGCAAATCGTGTAAGGAAAATAAAAAACAGTATTTTTCTTGCACATGACTGGAAGCCAGAATTCAGCAAAGCTTCACCTCATTCCCTAAGCCAAGGGATAATTCCCTTGCAAAGTGAACAGCTTATTTGCCTTTAGTAAATGAATGCCATAATTTGTTGAGTGTTTAAATGAAATCTTTTTTAAATAGAGTGGGGGATAGTTAAGCATGTCAGATATTTATTGTTTTATCACCACTGCAGAGATCTGCCATCTCTATTTGTCACCAGGAAAAAAATGAGTAGAAATTAAAAACATTGAGTTGTCACCAAAACAAGAATAATCGGGGAAATGGAAGGGAGTTTCCTCACTTCTGAGAGATTTCTTCTCACTTCCTGTTGCCTGTACTTCGAGAAAACACTTCACAGATAATAAAAATGAAACTAAATAAAATTGAACGGTTCAAAAAGCTTTCACTTTGGCTTCCTTCCGCCGAATTTCGATGATTCGCTGCTCCTCCCTTAACGTCTCTTAGTCCTGCCCTAAGGTGATCCTACGTGCCAATCCACATGTTGGTCCGGTCCCGAGATTACTTCTTCTTTTCTGGAAGTCACACGCCCCTTCTCCCCCTCCTCTGTTTCCCCTCTAGGTTTTCTCTATCCTTCCCTTCTTCTTTTCAACCTGTCCCCTCTTTTTTTCCCTCCTTTTTTTCTTTCACCTTCCGTGGAACCCACATGTAGTTCTGGGGATTATAAACCATATAAATGCTGCGCTACATTCAAAAATAAAAGTGAATGTGGAATCCAATGACATAAATCAATATAGTGACAATAAAAAACCATATAAATGCTGCGCTATATTCAAACTAATTAAAGTGAATGTGGAATTAAATAACTTAAATAAAACAATAGCAATAATAATAAATATAATAAAAAATTGTGCTTAGTGATAACACAAAAATAATGGCAAAACACAAACTAAAATCAATACGCATGTGCATAAAAATGCACATACATATATTACACGTGCAAAATGTGAAGTGAGGTCAATCTAAATAATACACACAAAACTCAAAATCCAATAATGGAATATTAAGGTGAAAAAAGTCCAATAATGGAATATTAAAGGTGAAGAAATTTTGGTTTTGGTAAACTGTGTTTCCAATATGCTGTAAGGTGACCACAGGTGAAACAAAACGTGCAGGTATCTGGGTGTAGATAACTTGTGAATCCAACCACCTTCTGGATTAGCCTCTCACCTCATCACTTCGACCCTTGCGGGTCACAGAGCAGTATGGATCTCTCTCACAGATCCTCCAGGCACCACAGCACTCCAAAACCACTTCTCAGGATACAATATTCCCACTCAGCTCTTCTCCAAGTGTAGATGAAATATCACTTTCCCAGAATAAAACAAATGGATCCTCCCATAGTGTAGTAAGTTTATTATACCATAGGAACATCACATGTATAATAAAAAAGCACTCACGTAGCAGCCAGTCCACATTAAACCCTCATGCTCTCAAATGAGGATATGTGTATGTAAGTTGGGTGTACAGCTGAGTCCACAGGTGTACCAAGATGGCCGCCACGCCGGAAATACGTCACCGCGCTACGCCGACGCGTTACGTCACAATGTCACGTGACTTCATCAGGGCCCTGATGAAGTCACGTGACATTGTGACGTAACGCGTCGGCGTAGCGCGGTGACGTATTTCCGGCGTGGCGGCCATCTTGGTACACCTGTGGACTCAGCTGTACACCCAACTTACATACACATATCCTCATTTGAGAGCATGAGGGTTTAATGTGGACTGGCTGCTACGTGAGTGCTTTTTTATTATACATGTGATGTTCCTATGGTATAATAAACTTACTACACTATGGGAGGATCCATTTGTTTTATTCTGGGAAAGTGATATTTCATCTACACTTGGAGAAGAGCTGAGTGGGAATATTGTATCCTGAGAAGTGGTTTTGGAGTGCTGTGGTGCCTGGAGGATCTGTGAGAGAGATCCATACTGCTCTGTGACCCGCAAGGGTCGAAGTGATGAGGTGAGAGGCTAATCCAGAAGGTGGTTGGATTCACAAGTTATCTACACCCAGATACCTGCACGTTTTGTTTCACCTGTGGTCACCTTACAGCATATTGGAAACACAGTTTACCAAAACCAAAATTTCTTCACCTTTAATATTCCATTATTGGACTTTTTTCACCTTAATATTCCATTATTGGATTTTGAGTTTTGTGTGTATTATTTAGATTGACCTCACTTCACATTTTGCACGTGTAATATATGTATGTGCATTTTTATGCACATGCGTATTGATTTTAGTTTGTGTTTTGCCATTATTTTTGTGTTATCACTAAGCACAATTTTTTATTATATTTATTATTATTGCTATTGTTTTATTTAAGTTATTTAATTCCACATTCACTTTAATTAGTTTGAATATAGCGCAGCATTTATATGGTTTTTTATTGTCACTATATTGATTTATGTCATTGGATTCCACATTCACTTTTATTTTTGAATGTAGCGCAGCATTTATATGGTTTATATTCACTTGATCACTGGTATATGATTTAATGCTAGCAGCTGTTTGGGGTTCATTTATTTTATTTGTTAATTGTTTAAACACATTATTTGGAGCGCAGGAGGGTCACACCACTAGTTCTGGGGATTAGTACACCCTATTTAGATCATAACCGTATTTTACCTCCCTTTGTATTGGATTATTCCATAATGTTTCTCTATGGTTCCCTGTTGTATATGTTTTTGAACTACATTTTTGGTTTTGCTTCTGGGAAACATGTTCTCTTTTTTTTTCTTGTACATGTATTTGAATGTCCTACAATTGTTACTAGCTTGGAAAAGTCAATCAAATGTTTGAACAAGAAAAAGTTTTCACTCTGTTTAAAAAAACAAAAAAAAATCAGGTATAGATACTGTATATCCTAAAGCAGCCCAAACTGCTGAAAATACTTTCTGTACACCAAGCAAGAAGCCGAAGCAATAATTGTTTTATGCTGCTTATTAAGCACTTCAAGTCCGGACACTTTTACCCCCTTCCTGTCCAGGCTAATTTTCAGCTTTCAGAGTTGTCACACTTTGAATGACAATTCCGTGGTCATGCAACACTGTACCCATATGAATTTTTTAGAATTTTTTTTGAGACAGATAAAATTTTATTTTGGTGGTATTTATTCACCACTGGGATTTTTTTTTTTGTGCTATGTAGATGAAAACATCCACAAATGTTTTTAAAAATGTGTTTTTCTTATAAAATTTTGCAAATAAATAATCTTTCTTCATAAACCTTGGCCACAATTTATTCAGTTATATTTTTAGTAAAAAAAAACAAACCCAAATTAGGTTATAACCAAAAATTAAACATGTTTTTACATTTTTATTTTTTTTATATTATATAATTTATTTATTTATTTTAACATACTGTCACCCTAGCAATACAGTGTCACCACAGTGACACTGTACTACTTGTGTGTGTGTGTGTGTGGGGGGGGTGATGAAGATTTTTTTTTTTTTACACTGATTGCTTTTACACCCATAAAGGCTGTAAAAGCAATAATTTCTCCTTCTCTCTGGCTGCATTCTTGCAGCCATTGAGAAATACTGTGTGAGCTGTGATTGGTCGCAGCTTGTCACATGGTACAAGGCTGTTATGAATAGCCTTGTACCATGTGACCTCTGTGATCATTCACAGATTTCACAAGTAGTAAGTAACGATGTCATAAGTGACATCTTGCTTACTACTGTTCATGTGATCACTGATTGGCCAATCAGTGATCAGAGGATCACACTGAGCTCCCCTACAGCGATCCTAGGGAGCGTGCACAGGCTTAAATGGCAGGCGCCATTTATGAACGGCAACCTGCTCCTGCACTGCTTCTGCCCAGCCGTGTATATACATGGGCCGGACAGGAAGTGGTTAATATATATATAAAGAATCCGTGCAGTTCTATTCACAATGTGAATACAACCAACAAATTAGACATACATTGCTGCTAAACATCAAACAGAGATTTTCACCACACTTCACATAATATAACATGTAAGAATAATAAATGTAAGAAAAAGATACAGCACAAAAATATAAATGCAAAACTGAATTAAATATAAAATTCCAAAAGTTTCAGCAATAAAAAGTCCATCAGCAATGTGTTATAAATGTGCGGTCTTCTATTAACTTCCAAAGCTATTCGCTCTGTGCATACAGCTACCCAGTGCAATATATCTACTCACCTCCAAATGTGGACATATATAGAGCATTCAAAATAAAATGCATGGTATTTATGGTAATGTAGGTAAAGATCTTAGAGAAGAATCACATGAAAACATATTGGATAGCTTAAAAAGAACTCACGGAAGCAAATCTACAAATGACTTTTTTTTCTGCTGGGTAGAGTCCAGTGGTGTATTGCAGTTACTCTGATGAAGAGCTGTGTTTTTCATCTGCAAAAACTGGGCTGCAAAACAAGCAGTTCTCAGCCAAGCCGAGTCTCACCATGAAATATTTGGTCAACGGCTATGAAATTTTCTTACTTCAAAAAAAAGATCATCTCTCATTTCCTGTAGTGAGAAAAATAGGAAATGAGGGAAATCTCCTCAATGGGACAGAAAAAGATATGTTGTATACTTAGTGTTTCATGTGATTTTTTATTAACCTCATTATGCAAATCAGAATATGATTTTTTTTTCCTTATTTTTTTTTAATATCTAAATCCAGATTGGTTTCTGAGATCAAAGACAGTTTTCCAATTTGGTGGCAATGTAATGTCTATGGGGCAGGCACGCAACAGCCCCAAAAAAGCAGTTTTGGCTAATGAAATAATCACGTACATTACAAAATGTATATACTTGACCCTAATCAAGTTCCTGAAAGGCTGTCCCTTCCTGTCTCCTCTGCCCTAAACTTGAGCACTCATGCAAGCAGAGTGCTCCTTTCATGGAGACGAAAAGTATTCTTGAAATCATACCTTTTAGCTGCTAATTAGGAATATATAAAAATGCCAGTTTTCAGAAAACTAGGTTCCTTTTTCTCTTATACAGACACCAATCTGAAAGCTTGGATTTTTTTTTTTTTTTAGTAACTCACTTAAAGGTATTGTTTTTAATATCTTTGGATTTTAGCTGATTCCTATCACCTTCAGATACAGTCATGAATGGTCAATCCTTAGTTTTTAATATACATTTTGCCTTTTCTTTGTACCTACTCCTGACTAACAGGGTACAACACTTTCTGGGCGTATTACCTGTTTACGGGAGAAACTTGCCTGGGAGATATTGTAAGGTATGCATGTCTAGCTGTTCTCAAATACGTGTTGCTTCTGCTGTGAGTTTTGAGGATGAATTTGTCCACAGTGCCTGCAGCTACAGAGGTCGGTGATGGTTTGTTTTAAAGATCATTTAGCGCTTCTTACATATACTGTATATATAATTACTTGAAGGTCCAGAGCCTGGCCTCACATTCACTTTAAGAAAGCTGACTGGTAAAACTGTGGACAGGATCTAAACAGGCATTATGTGATATTACGTTTAGATCTCTATGATACCTATACTAGGAAATACAGATTTTTATTACAACAGACGTACAGATTTGGTAAAGAGACTTACGTTATGTGTGTATATAGACTGTATAGACTTTGGTTACTTTAATAGGAGTGGCTCTCGAAAGTTCCCATTATTATCTGCGTTTATTTTCATTTTGATTCGGAGGGGAGCAGATTATGGCCTGTCTCCTCACTAACATTGGCAATATCCACCAGACTCTCCTGTAGCCTAAACTTGCATTTTTGTTGTCCCGCTATTGTTTATCACAGATAAATGAGGGGTAAACATTAGAAAATAAACAGGCAGCTGCAATTACAGTTTGCTCTCATCCCCCGCTAATATATGTGTATTTGAAAAGGGGCGTTAAAAACCGCAAGGAAATAGGGCACATCCCCAGTAAATGCAGCGCACCTGCTCCCCCGCCCCTCATCATCCAATTCAAAAATTGGCTTCCCTCCGTGTATTTTCAGCTGGGCCTATATGGCGGCTGGGAAAGTTCTTTAAGTACGGCAATGTGCCCATCCTAATCCGGCAAGACATTTTGTTATTAAGTCAACCGAAACTGCCAACACAAGAGTAAGTGTCTTGGAAAAAACAAGGCCCTTAGAAGCATCGCTATAATAAAAACATCCACTGTGCACTGCACATTGGGGTGAGTGATCTGCGACCTAAACTTATCTTTGTACAAACAGCAATCAAAGAAAATTCCTAACTTGGCAAAAGAAACAAAATAAAACAAAAAACAGGTATGTATTCTTGAAATCAACTAGTATAAAGCTGACCATACTCGAGTCGATTTTCAAACAAATGTTCATAAAAACATTTGTATGAAAATTCTCAATACATTCAACAGCTTGCTGAATGTCATTTGAAAATCTTTCAAAATTTCATTTTCTTTAAACACTTGATTTTGGAACAAATGAACTTTCCAGAATGAAAACCAAATTCAGTGTTAGAAATTAATTAGAGCGGAAAAAATGTATATCCTGCTCCTTTCAATTTTTTGGGGTAAATAACGAACATTGATTTGACCCCAAAAGCTATTAGGAATTAGACCAAAGTTCCTGAAACTTTCTAATGAAAATCTACTAGTGTATGGCCAGCTTGAGTACCTACATTTGAATATATAGCTTTTTTTATACTGTGTTGCACATCAACACCCAAATTAGAAAGAGGAAACACAGCATAAGGGACCAGTTGTGATTTTTTACCTGTACATATACTTACACAGAATATGATCACACAGGTATGAGCAAAAAGATGACTTCAACGGTGTACTCCTGCTCCTTCACTGTCCTATAAGCAGTGTGATTTGATCACTGTTGTGTTGCTGTTATGTCAGGCATCTTTTGGAGTGTAATCGCACTTTTGTAGAGGAAAAAGCAATCCTCTCTGTGTGATCTATGTACATTGCAAGGATTTTAAATAACTTTTTTGTTACATATTTCTACATTTGTTTTAAAGAAAAAGCTGTTTCTTTCACCAAGTCCTTTCCAGACTAATTCCTGAATGGGAGTTTTTGTCTGCATTATAACCTTCTCAACAAAATGAGGAAAGCTGCACTATATTTCAATTTCTTAAAGTGTTACTAAAACCCGGACCCTGCATTCACTATATCTGGTCTCCTCAGACCCTGCATTCACTATATCTGGTCTCCCAAGACCCTGCATTCACTATATCTGGTCTCCCCGGATCCTGCATTCACTATATATGGTCTCCCCGGATCCTGCATTCACTATATATGGTCTCCCCGGACCCTGCATTCACTATATCTGGTCTCCTCAGACCCTGCATTCACTATATCTGGTCTCCCAAGACCCTGCATTCACTATATCTGGTCTCCCCGGACCCTGCATTCACTATATATGGTCTCCCCGGACCCTGCATTCACTATATCCGGTCTCCCCGGACCCTACATTCACTATATCTGGTCTCCCCGGACCCTGCATTCACTATATCCGCTCTCCACGGACCCTGCATTCACTATATCCGCTCTCCCCGGACCCTGCATTCACTATATCTGGTCTCCCCGGACCCTGCATTCACTATATCTGGTCTCCCCGGACCCTGCATTCACTATATCTGGTCTCCCCGATCCCTGCATTCACTATATCCGCTCTCCCCGGACCTTGCATTCACTACATCTGGTCTCCCCGGACCCTGCATTCACTACATCTGGCCCCCCCGGACCCTGCATTCACTATATCTGGTCTCCCAGGACCCTGCATTCACTATATCTGTTCTCCCACAGTTCATAGAACATGCAAATGCAATTATTTTAGTAAATATAAACAGTTAAATAAATACCAAAAATGAGCTCTGCTGCCTTGCTGTTATACAATGAGTCTAGAAGTGTTACTTGTAGAGTGTAGTGAAGTGTTACAATACACCTCCCTATACAATATGTGTTTTGTTGTGTACCTCTTTTTTCATCAGCAGTTAGAGCAGTCTTGTGACTTCTATCAGTGTTCAGCAGAGCACTGGTTAAAGCTTGTAGGATGAGTTTTCTTTCTGCTCTATGAGGATGCAGAACCCCTGACCTCTGTCTGGACAGTACTGAATGGCCCTGTGCTGATCACATGCACTCCCCCAAGAAAAAGGAAACCTCTCTAGCAATACACACTAAATTGAGCATGTGCAGAATGGCTATGGGTTCAGTCTGCCCTATCAGGAGATAAGACGTGGAGATTTAAACAAGAGGAGTTGCAGAGAAGAAAGGATTAAATGGCCTTTTTTACACAATGCAGAGTATTAACCCCTTAGGTTCCACAGTGAGTATAACAAGCATGCTTTACTGCATATACAGACTGATTGTACTGTTGTGGGTTTGTTAAACTTTAAATAGCTAAGCATTAGGGAGCATATTTCTAAAAATAAAAAATGAAAATGAAAAAAGAAAATTGCAAGGGATACCTAAATTTTCACTAAGTGTAGACATCTGAGAAAATCAGTCAGCCAATCACAGAAGCAGGAAATGACATTTCTGGGGGCATTCTGTATGCCAACGGTGTGAAGAATGCCTCCAGGTTGCCATTTTGCATTGATTTTTTTGCTATATATTTTTAGAAAATTACAGCATCTCCAGATTGAAATGAAAAGGTCATTTTTTATAACATTATATTACAAAATGGCTTGTGTAGCAAATTTATATGCTATATTAATTCTAACAAAACTGAATGTTTTCTTTAAGCTTGGACCATAAATCTGGTTACCCAAGTAAGACTTCTATTGATTTCTATTGCACCTCTGATGTTCAGCTGAAGTGCCTATAAATACTTTTAGCAAATACAAATTTACAAAGGGTCAAACCAAATCTACAAAGCTAAAAGTAGAAAACCAGTCCTAGTCTTCTACACCCTCAATATTATATGATACTAAAAGATAAAATTACAGAGAAGGCATTATTACATTTGAATAATCAAGAGAATTTTTATCAAACAGAATAAAAATATCCATAAATCCTAAAAAGGTACATTTGTGTGCTAACGATCAAAGCCATGGCTGCCATATTCTATAACATTTATTTGGAAGTATGCGGATGTAAATGTGTTCATACAAAAGATAAATATGTCTGTACAAAGGTAAAGCTTTATTGATTAATTTGACCCAGGCTCTGTGAATAGGGCTTCCTATTCTAACACAATGAGTTTCCTGGCACAGTACAGCATAATGCTAACAGATGCCTCTGCTCTGGTGAAAGCCAGTTCTTCTCCCTGCCTGAAAAGAAAATGAGGCTGATTTACAAAAATATGAAGCAAAAGTGGAGCAGATGCCCATGGCACTTGCTTGGCCTTCAGATTTAAAGCAATCTCAGGGGTATTAGTAGAGGTTTCAGTTTTGCTTTATTTTGTTTTTTTAGTAAATCCTTTGGAAGTAAAAAAAAAGGAACCTTTCAGAATACAGCGCAATATTAAATCTAGGTCAAAAAGTAAAACTTGCCCACAAAAACAGTTTGATGTTTGCTCCCTAGCAGTAGCAGAATATTGGATCATGCTAATCATCAATCAATACAGAAGGTTTAAATCAGAGGTCTTCAAACTTTGGTTCTTTGCAAGGCTTTATCTGGCTCTTGGGGCACTATTCCTCCTGTGACATCAACTGTGGGGCATTAATCCTACCACTTACACCAATGACGGGGCACTATTCCTCCTCCATCTGATCAAAGGCTTGATCACCAAGCTTGAAGCATTGTTTACTTCCCCTGATGCTGAAACATTTTCTACTCCCACTGGCCACAGTCTGCCCCCCTCAAAGGACAGTACACTGGCCCTTTGTTTAGAAAGTTTGGAGACCCCTGGTTTAAGTGATACCCTTTTTTGGCCAAAAAAAAAGCTAAAAATGTATCAGACTATCGACTACTCTGCTCACTTTTAGGCGATCTCTGAAAACCTATCTCTTCAGGGAAGCCTATCCTGCCCTCAGCTAATAATGGAATCTTCTACTCTTCCAACCAGTCCATCCCCCACAATTACTACCTTTTGTACCACTAGCCCCTCCCTCCTAGATTGTAAGCTCCAAGGAGCAGGGCCCTCCTAACCCTCTTGTATTGAACTGTATTGTTGCTGTATTGTCTCCCGTTATATTGTAAAGCGCTGAGCAAACTGTTGGCGCTATAAATCCTACATAATAATAATAAAAATGCCAATACCAAGTTCTGATGGAATCAAGAGACTGTTGACTTACTTCAGAATGTGAAAACAGTTTTGTTTGAATTTGGACTTTATTATCAGAAACAATTGAGTACTGTCCGTGATACTTTTTTTATTTGCACTAACATACAATTTTGAGGACAAGCTTTCGGGGTATGTCCCCTTCTTCAAAGTCCAAGCAGTACTATTACAAATCACAAAGTTTAAGCAGAATGGACTTTAATATCCAAAGTCTTCCTAATTCGAACAAAGCAATGTGACCTTTGCCCTGGACTCACTTAAAAGGAGCCAACAAAATAATATCAGCATTGAAGACTCCTTCAAATTCAATACTGAATTCATTCTGACTGCATCCCATATTTTGACACAAATTTTTGGTTTGCAAGTTAATTAGGTAGGCAATAGAAACATTTTTAAACTGGATCACAAAAAAAACAGCTTCAAACAGGCGAAAGCAAACTGACAACTCTTCCAATACGGACGTCAAGTCCCCCTCGCTGTACAATTAAATTGTCGCTACAACTGTCAGCGTAAAGTTTTCATTAGAGTTAAAAAAAATAAATAAATTGTAAATACTTAAGTGTAGAAAACCAATGTTAGCGCAAGCTGCTAAAATATAATGTTGCGGCATAACTTGTACAATGTGGTGGCGAACCCAAAAAGGTAACGTTGAGAGGGGTAACGTGATATGCAACCAAGCCTATAATTAAGGATGTCGCATTTGCTTCACTGCTTTAGGTACGAGCAAAATACACAGACAGCACTTTTTCACCTTGCAACAGCTAATTAGGATTTCTCAAATTATTGCTTCTCCCCACAACCTAAAACAACCGTCTGTGTGAACCGTGGCTTTGGGCAAAAGAGTTTTACGTTGTCTGTAGCATGTCTCAGGAGAAGTTTAAACACGACAGACAACTGCTTGTATTCATGAGCAACCCCTCCATTCATGAGTCAATGCTAGCCCAGGCTCAGCATTGAATAAATAAAGCCAAACATCATACATTTTTTTAATTGTACTGCTGTGCTGAGCAACGTTCAAACCTTCCACACAGGAAACTATATTTTTTGAGTTGTGAAGCAGCAATTCCAGCATTTCTTTAAAGAAACACAAAAGCCCAAGCCATTTTATAATAAAAAAAATACAGCATTTGCTGCAATATTCACCTTCTCTACAACAGACTCAACATTTCAGTCATCCAATGACAATGACCTAACTTGCTTGGTGTCATTCAGCCTACTTCCGGTGAGCCCAGCTATCAAGGACCTACCATCCTTGAAGTCACATCACCAGAGTGCCCTGGACTCACAGGAATGAGTGAGATGGCATCACTTTGTGGCACTGCTGTTTGCAGCATTCAGAACCTACCTACCACTTGAGGAAGGAAAGGATCAAAAAGGGTCCTGTGACATGACGTAACTGGACATCAGTATTTAAAGCAGTATTATACTCAACAGCAAACATTTATTATACTGTAGGTTACCTATTCTTGGGGTTGGTTGCTGCATAGTAACATGTTACATGTTACACCTTAACCCCTTGACGCCGATCGCACGCAAATATGCAGCCTCTCAGCGTCTGGGCCTTGACTCCGAGCAGCCGTATATTTGCGTGCAATTAGAAAATACATATGTGCTGAGAGCGCGCCCTGCATGCTCCCAGCACATATATCAGCGACTCCCGGAAAGGTCCCTTTTCGATCGGGTCCTTTCATGTGACTGCCGTGACGGCGAATCACAGCGGTCACATAACCCTAAAACCCGCCCCGCCTTCTGAAACTCTTAAAGGGCCGGGAGGCGCCGGCTCCAAGAGGTTAAATACGAGTGTAACAAGTAACAGGTTAATAAAGTTGAACTTAGTCTTTCATGAAACTGTGTGACATATCAATAATTTTTATATTATTTAAAAAAAAAGCACACAGTGCGATGTGCTGCGATTGGCACATTGGCACTGTTGTCATCCTACAGCACACCTGCGGCTGCATTCTAACACAGCCACTAGGGTGAACCAGCCCAAAGCCAGCCAGAGCAAATGACTCAAGTCTTGTCAAGTTATACTTTCAGATTTTTATGGAAAGCATTGGCTACATGCTGAGTAGTTAAATTACTCTCCAAGTAATGTAGTACTCCAATCCACCCCACTCTCTTTTGTCTGTAATTTGAAATGATATTTTTTAAAGTGTATGTACATTCTAACAATATATTTATCGTATTTCCTCCCTTATAGCTTGTTAACCCCTTCGTGATGGAGGGTATAATAAATCTTAATGCCTGAACACAATTTTGCAACTTTGACATGTTAGGTAAACAGTACATATCATCACAACTGCTTTGTGTATCCAGGTGGATTATACCAGATGGAATATACTGGTGGATTATACTAGATGAATTATACCTGATGGATTATACCAGATGGAATATACTGGTGGATTATATTGGTGGATTATACTAGATGGAATATACTGGTGGATTATACTAGATGAACTATACCTGATGAATTATACCAGATGGAATATACTGGTGGATTATACCAGATGGAATATACTGGTGGATTAAACTAGATGAATTATACCTGGTGGATTATACCAGATGGAATATACTGGTGAATTATATTGGTGGATTATACTAGATGGAATATACTGGTGGATTATACTAGATGAACTATACCTGATGGATTATACCAAATGGAATATACTGGTGGATTATACCAGATGGAATATACTGGTGGATTAAACTAGATGAATTATACCTGATGGATTATACCAGATAGAATATACTGGTGGATTATACTAGATGAATTATACCTGATGGATTATACCAGATGGAATATACTGGTGGATTATACCAGATGGAATATACTGGTGGATTATACCAGATGGAATATACTGGTGGATTATACCAGATGGAATATACTGGTGGATTATACTAGATGAATTATACCTGGTGGATTATACCAGATGGAATATACCTATTGGATTATACCAAGTGGATTAAAACAATCAGAGGCTATCACAACGATCAGGTGGCCAGGAACCGAAAGTCTCAGTTCCCAATCATTAGTATGAGACTAGGGGCTCGCAGTGATAGCCTGGTCTTTGTGCTGGGGGCACTCTGTGTGGCGCATTCCCAGCACAAAATACGTTGTTCATACATGCGGCCTTACAGAAGAAGACCCACTTTTGTGAGGCCACATATATGTGAACAAGCGGCATTAGGGGAATAAGAATACCACTGAAATTATTTTATTAGATCTGTTTGACAAGTGCAAAAAAAAAACCTGTTCATCCTGTTGAAAATCTTGAGTGCTGATAAGTTCCTGTGCTCTCACTTCCTCTGCAAACAGTTATCAGTTATCATGGTTCTCAGCTATCTGTTGACTATCGAACACTTCCTCCTATGTTATGGAGAGGAAGAGGTGTTATATACTGTAGTCCTGACACATTTCCTTCCTAGGGTGACAATGCTGCTCCTGCTAGATATGGTTGTCACCAGGGGCAGACTGATAACTCATGGGGCCCCCGGGCAATAGGGAATCATGGGGCCCCCGTGTCCTTGCCCCCACTCAAAAAAAGCCTATAAAAGGTACCAGGGGCATTTCATGGGGCCCCCTGCTGACCCCAGGCCCTCGGGCAGCGCCCGAGTTCTCGAATGGTCAGTCCGCCCCTGGTTGTCACCCTATGACAGGAAAGTGTTTCTGGCAGGATGACCAGGTAAAAAGAAGAAAAAAGTGAAAAAAATAAAATAAAAACAGCCATTATATCTAAGATCCAAGTACTAGTAAGGTTCAACATATTCATTTTTGGTTTTGGAGCTTAAATGCACTTTGGGGGGATTTTGTAAAATTGTAGGGTGCAAAATCTGGTACAGTTGTGCATACAAGCCAATCAGTTTCCAGGTTTTATTGTTAAAGCTTAATTGAACAAGCTGAAGTTAGAAGCTGATTGGCTACCATTCGCAGCTGCACCAAATTCTGAGTGGTCCAGTTTTAATATATCTCCCCCTTCCAGTGTTGACGATAATAAACACGTGCACACACACACACACACACACACACACACATACAGTTGTGGCCAAAATTATTCAACCCCCACTGAAATTGAGTGTTTTGGCCAGTTTGACATTGCTTTTGATCATTCAGTCATCTTGCTTACATTTACATTAAAGAGGCACTTGTAGGTCAGACAAATATAACATAACAGTTATAATGAAATAACCACAAATGTCTTTTCTGTGCTCACAGCATTATCAGTTTTATTCAACCCCCAAGTGACATTCAATCTTAGTACTTAGTACAGCATCCTTTTACAGTTATAACAGCTTTTAAACGTGAAGCATAGCTTGACACAAGTGTCTTGCAGCGATCTACGGGTATCTTCGCCCATTCTTCATGGGCAAAGGCCTCCAGTTCAGTCACATTCTTAGGCTTGCGCACTGCAACTGCTTTCTTTAAGTCCCACCAGAGGTTCTCAATCGGATTTAAGTCTGGTGACTGCGATGGCCACTCCAAAATGTTCCAGCCTTTCCTCTGCAACCATGCTCTAGTGGACTTGGAGGTATGCTTGGGATCATTGTCCTGTTGAAAGGTCCAACGTCTCCCAAGCCTCAGGTGTGTGACGGACTGCATCACGTTTCCATCCAATATCTCCTGGTACTGAAGAGAATTCATGGTACCTTGCACACGCTGAAGCTTCCCTGTACCTGCAGAAGCAAAACAGCCCCAAAGCATGATTGACCCTCCACCATGCTTCACAGTAGGCAAGGTGTTCTTTTCATCATAGGCCTTGTTCTTCCTCCTCCAAACATAGCGTTGATCCATGGGCCCAAACAGTTCTAATTTTGTTTCATCAGTCCACAGAACACTATCCCACAACTTTTGTGGTTTGTCCACATGGCTTTTGGCATACTGCAGTCGACTCTTCTTATTCTTTGGAGACAGCAAGGGGGTACGCCTGGGAGTTCTGGCACGGAGGCCTTCATTACGCAGTGTGCGTCTTATTGTCTGGGCTGAAACTTCTGTACCCACATCTGACAAATCTTTTCTCAGTTCCTCAGCAGTCACACGGGGACTTCTCTCCACTCTACGCTTCAGGTAGCGCACAGCAGTCGAAGTCAGCATCTTCTTTCTGCCACGACCAGGTAGCGTTTCAACAGTGCCCTTTGCCTTGAATTTGCGAATGATGCTTCCTAAGGTGTCTCTTGGTATGTTTAACATCTTTGCAATCTTCTTATAGCCATTGCCCTTCCTGTGAAGAGAAATCACCTCTTCTCTTGTCTTCCTGGACCATTCTCTTGCCTTCACCATGTTTGTAACCACACCAGTAAATGTCTAGAAGGAGCTGAGTATCACAGTCATTTTAAAGCTGCCTAATTGGTGCTTATTATGCTTGATTGCTGCTCGGTGACATCCACAGGTGTTTTCAATACCTGATGGAAAGCACCTGTATGAACCTCTGTTCTTCAGAGTGGTAGTCTTTAAGGGGTTGAATAATTGTGGCAATGAAGAAACCACATAAGAACCATTTACTACTGTATTACATAAACAATTGATGTCATTTTAGTTGCATTTGGGTAGTTACAACGTCCTTGTAGGATTTGATTCTGAATACAATTCCAAATGTACACTATAGTCCCTAAACCCCTTTACAGCATTGGGGGTTGAATAATTTTGGCCACAACTGTATATATATATATTCTTTTCCCCCTAAACAGTAGTAGTTGTGCTTCTGAGGAGCACAATTTCATACAGTTCCTGAGGGAGTTAGAGGACTTTACTGAATGAAAAACCATGTGTCAGGATTCGGAGAGGTTTTTTTTCTTCCCCCACACAGTCTCTCAAGAGAGGACATTTTCTAAATTCTAACATTGCAGCTCCATGACTTCATCTTCTGAGACCTTGAACTCCACAAGAACTTATCCTTCACTTGGTTCTATTCCAAAATCTTTAAACTGGATGACTCAAAATCATGTATGACAATCAAATTATCACTTGGTGAGTGTACTGCATACATGCCACTGCAATTCTCTATTGGAAAATGATGGGAAAGCCACAGAGTGGAAGCTGGCAAGGCTGCAAGGAATCTGAAAGGATCGCTATAAACATGTTTAGGTATTTGTAAAAGACTTTTTAGCACAATTAATTGATAAACTTGTGAAGGTTCCAGATCTGAAGCAAGCATGTGCTTTGCCCATGTAGCCAATACAACCAGTTGGCTTTATTGCCCTCTCTTCCTTCCCCACTGCACAAGCTCAGAGATGCTCCAGTTGGAGATTAGGACCATGTCACATAGGGGAAATTCTGTTGTTGGCAACAATTCACCAGCATCAGAATCACTAACAGACTGCGTGCCTGTTGCTATGTAGCTTATCCATCAATAAAGGAACCAGTAATTCCATTAAGGTAAGTGGAAGCCTTACCTCCTTGATTTTGATTCTGCTACAGACATGTCATCAGCAGCAATTTCCCCCACGTGATGTGTGATGCCATATATTTGAATATATTCTAAATATTCTGTTGGAAACTGTGTATGGGGTAAGGCTAACTGGAAAAAAAGTTTAAAACTGAAACCTTTGTGGAACAGTTTTATGCCTTAATAAAAGGGCAATACCACCAAAATGTCAAGGAGAAAGCAGAAGAAAGACCAGCATACAAGAAATACAGCACACTGTGAATACTGCTTATTTTACCAAGAAAGCAAAAAGTCATGGGGGAAGATTTACTAAAACTGGGGCACTCAGAATCTTGTGCAGCTGCGCATGGGAGCCAATCAGCTTCTAACTTCAGCTTGCTCAGTTAAGCTTTGGCAATAAAAACTAGAAGCTGATTGGTTTTTATGCAGAGTTCCACTAGATTTTGCACTCTCCAGTTTTAGTAAATCAACCCCAGCGTGTTCCAGGGTAAAAAAAAAACATGTAACAACCTTTGTCCCCCCCTTTCCTTTACATGAGACAACTATGCACTTGATAAAACCAAAAGCTACACATATTGACCTGTGGCCATGTTACAGACATTCAAGTATTCATATATTACTAAAAAGCAGCAAATGACCTGCTTAAAACAAGCCCTCACTAATCTTTGTAGCTACATGCACTGTGGAGCAAGATGGCTGTGGTATCACTAAACCCAATACAAAACAATATTATGCAATAGCAGAATCAGGCAACACATTCACAAATATACATTTATAAAATGCTCTGCTCAAACTTCCATTATGAGGGTGGCTATGTTCAGTCTACTTGGTACCACCGTATGTGGGAATGTAGTCACCTTCTAAACATGATGGATTTCAGTAGTTTGTACTGATGCCTCCAGTGTTGGCACATAAAAGCATAGAAAACCTCTCATTCATAAAATCAACACCCACACAGCACTGCTAATGGACTTCTTGAGTGATGGTTGGTGTGCTGGTCCTCAGGAGCTGACCCTTCCAGAAGGTACCAGCATGAATTATTATTATTATTATTATTATTATTATCATTATTATACAGTATTTATAAAGCACCAATAGTTCGCTCAGCGCTGTACATTACAAAGGGGGACAGAACATGTGACAGAAGTTCAAGCAAAAAAAAAATAAAAATCAACTAGGCTAAAGATAAAAATAAATATAATTTAAAAAAATATATATTTCAGGTACTTATATAGCGCCATCAATTTACGCAGCACTTTACATATATATAGTACATTCACATCAGTCCCTAACCCTCAAGGGGCGTACAATCTAAGGTCCCTAACTCACATTCATACATACACATACCATCGTTTCTCAAATGTATTGATCAACGATGGAATTAAATTTCTATACAAATTAGCTCAAGTCTGGCCTCAGGTCTGAAAATATTATAACCTTATACAAACTAAGTATAAAACCTGTATAAACTAAGAGTTGAAAGCCTTGAAATGAAAGAAGTATGCCTGAAGCTCTATTGGCCACATTTCCCCTGTAGGTCATAGGAGTGCACATAGTTCTGCACTCCTGTGACCTGTTTTCAGCAAACTGCAGGCTAAAGCCCAGTGTCGGCTGATGTCACAGAGCTGGTCCAGGCACCAAAGAGATCCCAAATTTAAAGTCGGGATCCAGCCAGATGCCTGGAAGCGAGATGCTGAGAGTCCGAGACAGCTGCTCCCACCCCCTCCACAGCCTGGTACTCCAGTGAGCGCCAACAGTCACCAGCTCTCTGTAGACTGAAGACCGAGAACTGAGCAATCAGCGGCCTTTCACTGCTCAGTTCTTGGGGTAAAGCTGACGGGACAAATACAACTGAGACCAGTGCTGCAGCCATGTAGGTAATTATGATTGTTTGTTGTTTTATATACTCAAACTTCTCTTTTAAAGTAAAAAAAACTAATTGAATATACTTACCTTACCCCTCCGGCTTCCATGCCTAGTGCCTAGGTAAGGGTGTCATTATAATCCTTCTGTGAGATCCTGGAGAATGCTGAGTATCCAAATCTCATGAAAATATGCTTCTGCACTGTTCCGCAGCATCTTTTTGCAAGATTTGAGATACTTACCATTTCCTGATATTTGACCAAAAGCTACAGGGTAAGTATATGTAAGTATATGCAGGGGCAAGGTAAGGATATGTATTAATTTTTTACCTACATTTTGTTTTTTTTTATAATTGCTATTGGGAAGGGAACTCTAATATATTAAGTTTTATTTTTTCTGAGATGAAGTAAGGAAGGCACACAGAACATCAGAGAATTAACCCACAAGATCTTTATGGACAAAACTAAAGATGGACTCCAGTGGTGGCAAGCCTTGTGGCTGAACTGTTTATGTGCTTACTGATAATGTTACTTGATTCATCTCTCGTCCCTTCATACCATTATTTCTCTCCCCTGACAATGTCTCAGAATTCCTAACTTAGAGCTCGTTCACACCAGATGCGTTAAGCTGTGTTGACCAGCACTTATTAAGGCAGGCTCAACACAAGGGCACATAGAAAACAATTGTTCTCCATTTCCTCTGTTCACACCATACATGCAAGTTTGCATTTTTACGCAGTGCCTCACACATAATCACATTTCAATGTACTGCGGCATGGCACAATGCATTCTGTCACATAAAATTAAATGACCTGTTTTTGTAACTTTCAATAAAGTAAAAAAAAAAAAAATAATTCAATGCATTGTAACAGCACATCGCACTATCCCTACACATACACACTTGCTATACAGAGCATAATGCAAATGGACTGGTGTGAATAGGGCCTTAGTTATTCCAAAACACTGAACTAATACTATTTCCCCACTTGCTCTGACAATTCGAAAATGTATGTGCACCTATAAAGCTTGACTTAAATTTCCGCAGGAGAAAATATATTTAGAAAAATACGGAAAAAGAGCAAGGAAGAAAATTGAGAAATAAAATAAAAGAAACATGAAATAAAGAAAGGCAGTAGATAGATAGATAGATAGATAGATAGATAGATAGATAGATAGATAGAGAGATAGATAGATAGATAGATAGATAGATAGATAGATAGAGAGAGAGAGATAGATAGATAGATAGATAGATAGATAGATAGATAGATAGATAGATAGAGAGATAGATAGATAGATAGATAGATAGATAGATAGATAGATAGAAATGAATCAGAATCCACAATATTCTCGGACACAGCAAATATAGTTAGAAAAATACGGAAAAAGAGCAAGGAAGAAAATTTTGAAATAAAATAAAAGAAACATGAGATAAAGAAAGGCAGTAGACAGATAGATAGATAGATAGATAGATAGATAGATAGATAGATAGATAGATAGATGATAGATAGATAGATAGATAGATAGATAGATAGATAGATAGATAAATAGATGATAGATAGATAGATAGATAGATAGATAGATAGATAGATAGATAGATAGACAGACATGAATCAGAAACCACAATATTCTCGGACACAGCAAAACAGTACATGGAAATCTAGTGGCTTGGAGCTCTGTGTTGGAATTGTTAATGTGCTTACTGGGGAAATAAATAAATAAGACCAACAAACAGCGCAGGAGGGGAAAATTCATTGAGATACAGCTGTTTTATACAGGCTGACACCTGGTTTATCAAGCACGCAGCTAATGATGCACTCACATCTCCACCGCTAGCTCAGACACCTCGCTGGAAAAATAAAGATGTTCTTTCTGCAATCTATGTAAATTTTCGAATAAATCCGTCGCGCAAATCTCTTTGAACATGCAAATCCATAAATCATCATTATGCTGACAAAGAAGTGAACTATCTCGTGAAATGAAGGCTCATTTCATCCCAAAGCCCCGCTCAGGTATGGGGCTCTGAACTTTGGGCTCCGTTCCAAGGCATTAGAGAATTTTCCCTGCTTAAGATTAGGGCAACCACAAATTCTAGTGTGTTTTGTAATTAATCAATTGGGAGTCTGGTCAAGTGAAAAAAAAAAGAAAAAGAACAAAAAATGGTTTTCATTCTGAGTCGCACTTAACTTTTTTAGGGCTGGTGTTAATTAGGTATGCTGCATAAATCCAATAATGAACAATGATTTTAGAGATCAGAGTGAAGAAAGGAGTAAAGGTAAAAATCATCCGTCATGAGGATCTGCTCTAGGCATCTTCCATTCCAGGCAATGCTCTTTAGCCTCTTTGTCAGAGCAGATCTGAGCACTGACGGTCAGACTGAGAGGATTAAAACACACAGAGAAAACAAAAAATACAAGGACTGGAAACTGTTCGTTTTTTGTCCTATTTATGAAAATGAAGCCATGATAAAGAAAGTAATCCGCTCAACAAACAAAGGGCTTGTTAAATACAACAAAGTCATCCAATAACTGGAACCAAACAGGCAGGATCACTATATTCCAGGCCTTATTTAACAAAAAGAACAATAACTCATCAAATTATTAAATACAACATCATCCATAAAAATAAAAAAAATGATAAAAATGTGCAATATTTAAGCAAAAAAGGATTGAAACATTTTTAAGACTAGTGTGCACAGCCATTTTGGTTTTGTTTCTGATGTGATCGTGAATAATTTGTAGGGATCTCAAGGGACAAGGTACATAGAATGAAGTTGTCATTTACAGAGCCTTACCCTAGAATGCATTGCACAGGGATAAATACTTACCTGCAGCTCTGGAGAACTTTACTGAATGACCCAGTCTAGTGCCACACAGCCTTTGCTTGCAAAAGTCCCGGTTGGGCCCTACACGGAACAGCTCTTGCTGATTCCTATGGTTGGATCTGGTACTATGGAGAGGATACAGCCATCCACAAGAATATGGAGAAAGGCATAGTGCTTCGGTGGTAAGTGCAGGACCTGGCCAGAATAAGGCTGTAGTGGTAAGTGCAGGGCCTGGCCAGGTTAAGGCTGTAGTGGTAAGTGCAGGGCCTGGCCAGGTTAAGGATGTAGTTGTAAGTGCAGGACCTGGCCAGGTTAAGGCTGTAGTGGTAAGTGCAGGGCCTGGCCAGGTTAAGGATGTAGTTGTAAGTGCAGGACCTGGCCAGGTTAAGGCTGTAGTGGTAAGTGCAGGGCCTGGCCAGGTTAAGGCTGTAGTGGTAAGTGCAGGGCCTGGCCAGGTTAAGGATGTAGTTGTAAGTGCAGGACCTGGCCAGGTTAAGGCTGTAGTGGTAAGTGCAGGGCCTGGCCAGGTTAAGGCTGTAGCGGTAAGTGCAGGGCCTGGCCAGGTTAAGGCTGTAGTGGTAAGTGCAGGGCCTGGCCAGGTTAAGGATGTAGTTGTAAGTGCAGGACCTGGCCAGGTTAAGGCTGTAGTGGTAAGTGCAGGGCCTGGCCAGGTTAAGGCTGTAGTGGTAAGTGCAGGACCTGGTCAGGTTAAGGTTGTAGTTGTAAGTGCAGGACCTGGCTTGGTTTTCAAACAAAGGCTGTGAATGGTCATGCAGGGTTGCACAGTAAAGGTCCCTAGAGTGGAACTGCAGGTAGGTATCTCTATCTCAATGCACCACAGATCTTCATAAATGCAGAGCAAAACCATCATAAATGCAAGAATGCAATATAAAAGTATACATTTTTCCCTGAAAAATGCAACATTTGACATGTTTCTAAGTCTGAGGTCCATATACCCTTTAAAGTGCTGTTAAGACATCATTCCTAAAACATTCTGCAAAAATGTGCTGAAACTGTGCTCAAGCAGAATACTTAACACACCATTTAAAACCATGCTAGTTAGTTACGTGATGTGTTAACACTGATACGCTTTGTATAAGCAGAAATTCTGCAAGTCTTCCAAAGGCCTTTTCCATTCAGGATGAATATTTGATGAATTTTTTTGTCGGTTAAAGGCTTAGGCCACCCAAAACTAGTATTTCAGATGTTGGTGCTCTATGGGTTGAATAATCCTAACGTTTCTCATAGCTCTTTAGAATTAAAGGGGTGAGCCTCTTTGTCTCAAGTCCCCAATTCTGCTCTACATTTTTATTGCTGCTGTAGTCAGATGTTCTTCAGTCATTACCAGTCTTTCCCAACCTTTTTACCATGGAGGAACCCTAGAAGTAATTTGCAGAGAATTATTTCTAAAAAGTATTGTATAAACGTTTAAATGAAGGAATAAAGAACATGGCATGCCCAAAATATTTGATATCATTTTTCTACACTCCCGGATCTATATGCCACAATTTTTTTTCAATCATTATAAAATAAATAAATAACATTAATGGCCAGGAGTATACACAAAGACAATGAAAATGGTAGTGTCCCCTAACATTAGTAGTAATGTGCTCCATTAGATTGGTGGTCAAGGGCCCCCTTACATTGTTGATCAGTTGAGAAGAGCTCCCATATATTGGTGGCCAGTAGAGGTGTGCTCCTTTACACTGAATATCAGTGAAGTCCCCCTTACATTGCTGATTAGTGAAAACTGTCCTCTTCCATTGGTGGTCAGTGTTAGTCGTGCCCCTTACATTGACTTAAGGGCACTCTTACACAGGTGAGTAGTGAAGATGTGCTCTCTTACATTGGATATTAGTAAAAATTGCTTCCTTAGCCTGGCAGTTAGTATAGGCAGCAAATTAGTCTGATGCTATTCAAAGATCCTCTACAAACCTCTGAAGGAATACTAGGGTTTTACCGTTTTGAGAATCACAGATGTATACTGTGAAATTGGTTAAAACATTAACATAAAGAGTAAAAATGCCTCACAATGTCCAGGCGCGTGGAATGGCAGATAGATATGAAGCTGAGGAGTGATTCAACCCTACTGTTTAGGGTGGACTATCCCTTTAAGGACATTTAGGCCTGTACAGAGCGTACACCTTGATAACAACCTTACAAAGTATGCTTACAGCAAACAACCCATCCTTGATAAAAAAACAGGCAGTATTGTACACAAAGAACCTCAGTCTGCACATTCTAACAGACCTCCACTCCCATAACCGACATGAAATAAAAAATATTTGCTGTGAACCCCTATAAAAAACATTCCATCTATAGTGAGGTCCATATAACCTCTGTCACAATACCAACCAGAGACTGAATAGAAATAAATATACAGAAATGAGAAAATAATTCTTCATAGCAGCATATTCGTTTAGCCAGTGTAAACCAGGATGTATTGAAGATGGTGGACTGTAAAATGAACCTATGACCCCTCTTCCAAAAATGTGTACTGACCATTTAAGGTTGGTGCCTGCACACCAGCGTCCCTCTAGAGTCCACAGTCACCACAGAAACCTAGGCTCTGGCTTGCCCACTCTTGTTTTACCATTACCTAGTGAGATGGGGCAACTGTAAGTTGTAAGAGGCTGGAATAGGCAGCACAGAGCTTATGACCATTGATCCTGGTTGAGATAGGGAGAATATCCTAGAGATGTCTGCTCTGTGGTGAGTGCAAGTTTATATGGGATGGGGGGCAGAAGAGACATGCTTTAAATCAAACTTTTCAGTTAAGAAACCCAAAACATTGTCCCAGTTTCTGCTGTTTACTGGTTTTAAATCCTAGCACTTCCAGTGACTCCCCTTCTGCTCTTGCAAAAATGCATTGCGTGGTGTCTGGGCAGACAATAGGCAAGGATAAGTAATGCCAGACAGGCTCTAGGAGTAAGTTAAACCCTCCTGTCCCACCTAGCCAAGGAATCTGCCATCTCAGCTTCTGCCACTGCCACAATGCTGCCCATGTGATTAGTTTTGACACCAACCATTTGATGGCTGGACAGTTTAGTTGAGAGCACAAGCAAATGTGACAGTTATCATTCCCAGGCATGCTGGGAATGTAACTGTTTTTTGAACTGTTAAAGTGATGGGTTTAGTTATGCTCTAAGGCACTGTAGCACAATGTCTAGAACTCAGCAGTTTTACTTTTCTCAACTAATAGGTTTGATTCAAAGCAAAACTCTATAGACAAATCTTGAAGTTTTTCAGAGAGGCAAATTGATGTCTGTGATCCTGTTGATAAGAAGTTTCCTTTACGAAAAAAAAATTGAAATAATAGGAAAGAATGAGCAACCAATGTCCAAGAGAATGCACTTTTGATGGTAGATCAAGAGGCATTTATTGAGAATAACAACAAACTGACAGAGTGACCACTGTCATTTCAGGGGCAGATTTGCTGAATCTGTAAGTTTCTGTCAGTTTCTCCTCCGAAAGCTGGAAAATATAAAACCGGCATGGGAATCTTTCCCATTTAATAGTGTGCAGCAACAGCCTTGAAGAAACACATTGGTTTGATGTACTTGTCATTATTATCAATAAATGCCTCTTAATCTACCATCAAAAGTGCATTCTCTTGGACTCCGGGCACTCCTTCTTTCTTATTATTCCAAGTGTATGTGTGGAAGCGATCTTAAAGCTGTGCCAGAAAGGCATCAGCCCAAACCCTAAGAGAATTTACCACCAGTATCCACTATTGGGCACAACTGACTGGAGGAACATCTCCCTACCCACCCACACAACCACCCACCCACCTACAACCAGTGACTGATCCAGTCAGTCCAACGCAGTCTTCAGCACAAACAAGTTTACAAAAAATAGGAAGTGATGGGAAATATCACAAACAGTGACAAGGATAACAATAAAAACATTTTTTTACAGCATCATCTGTAGAGGTCTGCGCCCCTATAGAGAGGATTTTCCAAACATTTCTGCCATTGACAGGTGTTACTAGGACAGGAAATAAGAGTAAATCGCCCCAACAGGGACAAACATAGCACCTAAAATCTGACAGATGTTCTGAATTCTCCTCACTCTTTCCAAAGTTACAAACAAAGACTCTGTTTTAAATGTGTTATCTGCACATTTCATTACTGGAGTCAGTTGAAGCTAGAATTCCTGTACAGTCAAGGCTTTCAACAGTATTACAATGATTGCTTCAGCACAAAAGCCAAATGGACATGGAATATCCAGATCAAATCAACCACAAGCAAGTTTGCAAAACATCTGATATTTTTCAGCTCCAACTGCATAAAACACAAGAGTACTTACTGAAGAGGGTAAACCTGGAGGAACTTTCCTTACTTTCTTTGCTTGCACCTCGGCTGAACAGAAAAAAATAGAACAGTTTTAACTAGAAGCAGTCATCATCAACATCATCATCACAGTTTGTTCAGTTTCAAAGAGCTGCATTCATAAAAGATTCCAAAGCCATAATGATAGAAACCAGAAAAAGGGTGAGAACTCGCCCACAACAACAACTTACAAACCTGTTTACGTTGTGAAAAAAAGGCTGATTTGTGAGAGGCTGTTGTGGGTTAAAGGACAAATCCACTCAAATTGATGGTTCCTGACAGGTATTAATCATATTCTGACTTCTAATATCAGTGATTCCAGAAGTGAAATCTCTGTACCTGAATTCTCAGTTCTGCCTAATTGCCATGAGCAATGACAAAACCAAATGATGGGATCATTATCTGCTGATAAAATTCTTTAGCATAAACAACAGCCTATCACAACCTTTTCACACAGGATCCCTTGAAAACACTTTCCAGGCTCAGGGAGCCCCTGCCAAAAATTAATATATCTACAACCCTGGATACATTAGCATGATGGTCATTGGGAAGATTTGCCATCTTACCGAGAGTAAAAAGATCAGTGGTGTCAGTGGGAATTTTTCTGAGCGGCAGAAACTGCTTAAGGAACCCTTAGCAACCTCTGGGGGAACCCTAGGGTTCCATGGAACCCTTGTTGAGAAAACCTGATATAGAATATTCAAATAATCAATGATCCTTGCTGAAAGAGAGGGTCATATCATATTGTGCTTTGTGGAAGAGTTATAAACTAAATAAAATAATCTCACCACCAAAGTCTCCAAAAAATGGCTAGTGGGCAACTATGCTAACAGGCACCAACCTAATATTGAAACATGGGTTTTGGGTGGGCTTAACCATAAGTAAAAAGTGACTGCCTAATACTGTTTGCAGTCATAAATGTACACCACCCACACACATTGCCTGGTGGCTAAGATATACACTGTTAAAGTCTTTAACAGGCAAGGCCCCATCTTCTCCCATGTTATTTTGACAATGTTTTATATGTTTTACGTATTTGCAATATCTGTATTAAGGCCTGGGTTGACAGGCTTTTTTTGCATCAAACAGGTTTTGCATTTCACTACAAGTCAATGGCAGTACAAAAATCCACATAAAGCAGGTCAAATACAAATCAAAAAGAGGTCATAAAAAAAGTTCACAATAAATATATTCCAAAAGAAAGTGGATCTCATATACAGAGGAAGAAAGAAGAATCCACATAGTATAGTACTTTCCCAATAGGGTTATTAAAAAAAAAAAGTAAAATACTCACAAGCGAAGGATTACAAATTAGGCATCAAAACTAACAAACGACGCCTGTTCGGGTCGGCGTGATGATGTCACCCTGTAGCTCTGCCTGCTTACCTGTCTTCCTCTGTATATGAGAGCTGCTTCTAGTGTATATGGCCATTAATAACCTGCACAGGGGAGAGAGCCATCCTTCCATTTGTGGGCAGCATAAAGGCCATATTAGACCTCCTGTGTACTGAGGTCTTATTTTCTGGCAAGCTGCATTATGTGGTGGTGGCCAGAAGCACTGGAATCGGTGAAGGTGGAGAAAGGATTAAAAGTTCACAATTAGCTCTTTTTTTTTTAATTTTCTTATTGTGGACTTTTTTTTATAATTCACAGTTGTTGGAATGATGTAATATATATGAATATTTAATGGATCCTTAACAGCGCAACGCATTGTTTGTTCATATTAAGAGTAGATGTTGGGGTATTCGGATATTTGTGAGTGCTCTTGTTATCACTTGCTTTATCAGTATTGATTAGCACTATGTGTGGTTCACTTTCGATATATGTAGCTCCTGTATTACAATACTCCGCTATCCCTCTAATATAAGGTGCAGACAATGACAGTGATGGCACTAATACTTAAAGACTTTACTGCAGGGAAAGTGTAGTTCTGGAAAGGAGGCAACGGCCACTGGAAGTGGAGACAGTGGCTAGCTGAGAAAGTCTCCATGCCTTTGTTATCCTGCCTGTCTCCATGGGTCTCATGGTTTATCTGAGAGTGTAACTAGATACTATTACTGAGCAGAAAATAATAATACACACCCATTGAGCTGCTATGAAAAGGCCTCCTCCTGGAGTTATTGCTTGAATAATGATAGTACTGTGAGCCAGGCTTTGTGGGTGAAAGAGCCCCTGAATTGCCAATGTCCATTTCACCTCCGAGAAGGCTTTGCTGAAAAACAATGGAAGTAAAGCACATTTAATCTCATAAAGAGAGCATAAACAAACAACCAAAAACAAAGCAACTAAAAACAGTTTAATATAAGCCAAAATGTAATAATACTATATATTTTTCTTCACAGACAATATAAAATATAACGTGCTTTCTTTCACTAGTAGTTAGTCCACTTGTGATCCTCGGAGAAAAAAAGAGCAAATATGCCAGGCATGGATAAATGTCCCCATAACACAACAAAAGGTTCATGAATGGATTCCCCTTGGCTACAACTGGGGATCATACTATATAATAACAACATAATTTATTTATTTTAGCAAACATTTTTTTTTTATATTTCAAATATTTTAATGTCCAGCATGCCAGGAGTTTTTTTTTCATGCATTGATGTAACATATCATAAGAGCTAAGTTTGCTGTCATATTTTTTTTTTTCTATTGTAGGATTTTTTTTTTCATCTAGTTAAAAATTTAAGCCATACGAGGGCGTGTAATTTCTTGACTTGATATTATAACCAGAATGTAAGAGTTATATAAAAAAAAAAAAAAGTTAAATAAGCAGATAAAACAGTCGATATAAATAATAATAAGGATTAACCAAATACAATAATATATACACCCACACATAATATATGAATTGCTAATCCTCATAATACTCATCAATAATAATGGTAGCATGGCCATAAATACACTCATAAGGAGAAGAATGGTAACATGGCCATAAATACACCCATCAGGAGAAGAATGGTAACATGGCCATAAATACAACCACCATAAGTCAAGAGGTTATAAGCCCTCCATATGAATTACATTTTCAAACTGATAAAAAAAATAAACCCTACAATAAAAGTACAAATAAAGATGTAAGTTAAAAAAAAATATTATTATTACATCAGTATGGCAAGTCAAAGAAAACATTCCCACCATTGCAGTAAAATGTGTATAGCAAGGCACCGTGCCTCGACAAAATTGTCGGTGTTGTCAACAGGGTAAAAACTTCAATAAAGCTAATAAGTCAACGTTAATCACAACAGCACAAATCTATTTACTATTTGCAATAGACTACATTGAAACTTACCCATAACACACAAGTCCCTTGATTACACCTAGCAGCGAATACATTGTTCTTTTAATTGTTCTCACATGGAATTAAGCAGGTGTAGATCTCTCCTCGTTTATATTAAGAACAAATTTATCATTTATGAAAAAAATAAAAA
The DNA here is from genome assembly GCF_062004578.1 of Staurois parvus. Taxonomy (NCBI): domain Eukaryota; kingdom Metazoa; phylum Chordata; class Amphibia; order Anura; family Ranidae; genus Staurois; species Staurois parvus. The sequence goes on along the minus strand of NW_028318309.1, from coordinate 2,619,998 downwards.
ATTAGGAAAATTTAAAATTAAGTGCAGAGGAAAAAAAATCTAACTTTATCTGTACTTGTAATCAACTTTTTACCGAGTGAACTAATTACTGTACTTGATAAAGTACAGAATGTGTTTTGCCTAATCTATATTCTAATCACCATGTCACTCACAACAGACTTAGTAATGCTTCACTAACGCAGTATTCACATGCAAAATACCCTAAATGGGCCAATTATGACTGTTCTGCTCTTCTCCAGTTAACCCACTGAGGACTGAAAAAATTCACAAGCCACTCCACCACTAAAACAAAGAGCCCTTGTTTTAAAGGATTCCTAAATAGCTCAACAAAGGGGCACGTCTTCATCTAGGGAGCAGTTGGTCCAATATTACACGTGAGATGGAAACAGAAGAAATGGGAATATTCCGCTTCTAGGGCAAGGTTTAGAACTTTCCAAATTAAGTGCATTATGTGACACTAAACTACCAATGAGGGGTCTCAGTGCAAATTTTGTAAAATTTTGAAGATGGAGACTGTTATACAAATAATTTTTTTCTGGTCCACAAAAAAAAAAAATTAATTTAGAAAACTAACTAAACATAAAAGAGAGGACTGCTCATATCCCATGCAAAAGCTTTTGTGAAACTCTTGGGCTATTATATATATATATATATATATATATATATATGTATATATATATAATGTAATAATGAATAAATAAATGAATGGATATAAGAAAATGACAAATGTTCACTTACAGAATATTAATCATTTTCAAACTATTTGATTTGCCTACATTGACACTGAACTCCAGGCAAACAACTTCAACACAGCTGCAGGAGAACTGTCTTAACTGCAAACTGATTTTTATTTTTGCCCATCCAGCCCTGGGATTTAAAAAGCTCTGTCAAACAGCACAGCCAAGCTGGTGACCTTTTTCCTACAACCATTAAGTAATACAATTGTTAGCAACTTCTTTTAGAGAGCTGGGTATTTCCAGCAAATAGCTCCCTTACTAACTTGAAGTCAGATCTTTGACCCCAAACAGTAAAAGAACAAAGAGGGTCGGTCCAGCTTTAGCAGTAGAGTCTGGACCATGTACCCACCTGGACCATGCACCCAGCAGGCCCCCAGTTATTGATGGAGTAGTAGAGGTCTTATTTCCCGGCTTTGATCATCACTACCCTGTCTCTGCAAATTGCACATCCCAGACTCACTCTTTTTTTTATATCTGGAAAGCGGGCCCAAGACACAAGTATATTGAGGCCCACAATAAGGCCTTGGGACATGCAGAAAGTCCCAGATGAGATGTTCCTCTCATTCAGAACATACGGATAATCCTATTCCAAGGCCCCTCTCCTTGGAATCGTAAAAAGTGAGGTGGTCTCTTGACGTTGCCCCTCCCAGGAGGGAAACAGGAATCGGGAAGTTCCTCACATCTAGAACACATGGATAATCAAGGACACTCTCCTTTGAAATTCCCACTGGAAGTGCAAGAACTGAGGCAGTCTCTTGACGCAGGAATCAGGATGTTCCTTCCAACCAAAACATACGGATAATGAGGGCCCCACTCCAAGGCTGCTCAGCTTTAAACTTCCCGCTGAAACCTTGAGAACTGAGGAAGTCTCTTGACATTGCCCCTCCCAGGAGGTACACAGGACTCAGGCAACCTGACTGGATATTGTAAGCAGCAGCAGTAGACTGATAGGGTCATATATCTGCTATCTTCTATTGTCAGCATGTTACTTGTTAGCACATGTGCATGCAGCTAAGAATGACTGGCTCAGAGTATTGCCCCTCCTTTTCCCAGTCTGAGCTCTACTGTACAAGGGGTTACAAATCCCTGGTACCAAGTCAAAGTAAAATGTTCAGCAAAGGTACAAAATAGAAACATTCTGTTGGATACAGAGATGGTTTACACATTGTTATATCTATCTGTACACATATAACATTTTAAAACAGCACAAAACACAAGATTTTTGTACAACACAGATCTTAATTTTGATTCCAACTTAAGTATTTCCCAGAATATAAATATATTTTTTAGAACAGAACTAAGATACTGGAACATCCCTAAATGTTCATAGAACTATGTTGACTCCCCCAAATGTTACAACTATTCAGAATAAAATAACAGAACTGTAGGGTGAATATAGATTTATCATTTTCTTTTGGGACACAATATTTGGCAAATTGTAACATTGCATGCTTTGGCAATCCCCCTCCTTTGGAGCAGTTGTGTGACTTTTAGCAAGTCAGAAAGGCAACATTGATAACTGAATTCAAGTCACTGCAAACAAAATATTGTGCTCCTTTCTAAAACCCTCATATAGGGGACATTGCTTTTAAAACAAATTTGATTCAACAGTCACTTCAATATCTTGTATTATGCAAATCTACATAATGTTGGAAACAGGGGCGAACTGACAACTCATGGGGCCCCGGGCAATAGGGGATCATAGGGGCCCTGTGTCCTTGCCCAAACTCAAAAAAGCCTATGAAAAACGTACCAGGGGCATCTCATGGAGCCCCTTACTGACCCCGGGCCCTCGGGCAGTGCCCAAGTTTCCAAATGGTCAGTCTGCCCCTGGTTGGAAAGCAGATTTGTAATTCCATGTCATTAAAGAAAAACTCCAGTCTTTTCAAACATATTTTTAAATAAAAAAAATAAACACACTGAATTTTTGGGAATTCTTATTCATCCCCCATTCCTCTAGATCAGAGGTCTCCAAACTATGGCCCTCCAGTTGTTGAAGTACTACAAGTCCCATCACGCCTCTGCCTCTGGGAGTCTTGCTTGTGCCTGTCAGAGTCTTCCAGGGCCTCATGCGACTTGCAGTTCCTCAACACCTGGAGGGCCATAGTTTGGAGACCCCTGCTCTAGTTAACAGAAATAACATACAGCTTGAGGTTACATTACAGGACCAAACAGAATAAGGCTTTGCTGGCATTTCGTTATGCCTGGTACACTCAGCGAGGTGAACAAAAAAAACAAAAAACGAGAGATCGCTGTACTAAATAAGCAATGTTAGTGCAGCGATCTCACCCACTGTTTACCCCCCCCCCCCCCCCCCACCACAACAGAGTAATGGCTGTGAGTGCTGATCTGCTTTTGTCGGAAGGACAGCTGTACACATGTTTCATATGACTGCCAGTTGATATTTGGACCGTGTGTATCCATCTTAAGATGTACTGCATGAAACTTCCCATTTAGCACTGCCTTTGAAGGATTTCAGTGACTGCTTAGACATTGCCTAATCCCAATATATATATAAAAGACGAAATAAAGATCAGCAGTAAGGGCTCGTTCACACCTGCGGTCACTTTCAGTAGGCTGATGCATTGTAATGATGCATAACATGTTCTGCTTTTTTCAGCACACACTAGTGCACTCACCAATGCCGACAAGTGGTGAGAACCAATGGTTGAGACTGCTCTGGAAGAGGCTGCCTGATGTATATGGCATGAATGGGAAGACCAAGCCAATGCATCTGTACTAGCATTTATGTATTCCACACATTTGTCACTTTGCACTTTTGTTTGCGTTTCTTTTCACTTGGATGGAGGGTGTGGGTCCTTGGGCCTACGATGAAGTCTAGAGGGAGGATGCATGGCCATTCGTTTCCTTCCTCCCCTGAACCGGGTGGGGGTCGCCCTTCTGGAGAGCCCCTTACCCAGTACTCGGTGGTCAGCTTCCACTGACCATGAGGAGAGGGGTCTGCCGGGCCCTTTAGCTAGGTGGACCAAATGTGAGCTCTGCCACTGCCAGGTGTCTTTCTCCCTGGGGGATCAGGGTAAGGTCCAACTTCTTTGGGAGATGGACTAGAGACACACCTTTAAGTGCATTATTTGTGTGTGTTTTTCACATGCACTTTTTTGTTCACTTACAGGTGTTTTGTTCTATGTGGTGCTTATGCTTAGCTAGGAGGGAACTGTTAGTTCAAATTCTGCATTATTCAGCAGAATAATGCAGATACATTCTAAATTATTGGTAGGGATTTTCTGCCCTCGGCACATACTTCTTCACTTTATTGAAGTGATAAAACTGAAGCATTAAAGGAAAACTGTATAGAGCAAAATATGTAGGATTTCACTGCTGACTTTCTGTCTGAATCTTGAGGTCTGCCCACCTGAGATAATTCTCATGCTACCTACTGCCCAATAGAAAATCAAACAGGGAAATACCCTTTCCAGTCTGGAACTGAATTTGTCTCAAAAGTGACTTTCTGCATCTGAGGATGAGTTCATGTAGCATTAGCCTCAGCTTGGCTCTTACATTCCCCCGGCTGACCCCTGGTTTGACATCACCTGGTCTGAAATTATATACCCAAATATAGAGAATAATACCATTTTTCTCCCATTTGTAATTTGTTATAAAGTTTTCTTTTTTTCTTTTCATTTTTATAAAAAGTCCGCTTTAAATGAAGAGCTAAGTGTTCCGAAATCGCTCCCAATTCCAGAACTTGGATTGACAATTCTCTCACACAACAGCTTTTTTTTTTTTTCACCGCTCCTGGAAATTATAGTCTGGTGTCACATATTTACCAGAGATCTACAGAGAAAGCTGTAATCATCCACAGCCCCATGGCTGTCACTGCTCAGCCTGACAACTAATAAGGTAGAGAGATTTGGTAGCTGGCCAAGTGGTGACAAGTAGGGAAAACTAGCTGAAGACTGCTGTTCTTCCAGCTCATGAGAAGATACAACCTGATCTAATGTGCATGAACAGGGCCACACTTGCCAATAATAACATTCTTTGCAAGGGTGCAGATGTGCTGGACACACTGGGCAGATGTACAGGCAGTCGGTTCCCAATGACAGCAGGCGGGACTACACTTAGCCAAGCCTGCTATGTACATGGAGATGATGCAGAGTTTTCCACCAGCTACAACATTATAGTAAAAGGGGTAAGACTTGGCAAAAAAAGGACAGAGCTTTGTGCTATAAACCCTCTCCATATGTATGGCACTATCATAACAGGGGTAGGGCTTGGCAAGAAGGAACAAAGCTTTGTGTCATAATCCCTGTCCATATGTATCAAATGTCTTTTGACATTTGTAGCACATGAGCCTTTCAAACATCTCCCAGAACTCATTTCTGCAAGCTAACTCAGAAAACCTTACTATAAATGACCTCTACTAGTCAGGTTACAATCTGGTCTTTTGTTGGTATTCTAAAATAGGTGAACACCCAGATTGGGTCATATATATTTATCAATAGTATTTATCAAACATACGACCATCTGTTCACCAACTGAAGCTCCGCAGAGGATGGGTGATGCAACAGGACAATGACCCAAAGCATACAAGTAATTCAACAAAACAATGGCTGCAACAGCACAGAATACGCCTTCTGGAGTGGCCCAGTCAGAGTCCTGACCTCATCCCGATTGAAATGCTGTGGCATGACCTTAAGAGAGCGATTCACACCAGACATCCCAAGAATATTGCTACACTGAAACAGTTTTGTGAAGAGGAGTGGTCCAAAATTACTCCAGATCACTGTGCAGGTCTGATCTGCAACTACAGGAAACGTTTGGTTGAGGTTATTGCTGCCAAAGGAGGGTCAACCAGTTATTAAGTCCAAAGGTTCACATACTTTTTCCTCCCTGCACTGTGAATGTTTACATGTTATGTGCAATTAAACCATGGCAACATCTAATGTTTGTGTAGTATTATGTTCAGCAGACTGTGTTCTTCTATTGTTGTGACTTAGATGACGTTCAGAGCACATTTTATGCCCAATTCATGCAAAACTCCACGTAATCCCAAGGGGTTCACATACTTTTTGTTGCAACTGTACATCAATGTCTTTTCTTAACACCAACTTGGACCTTAATGACTAAGCCTGTGGGCGGGTGCAATGCGTTAGAGGGGAGTTATGGGGGGAGATGAGCTGAAGCCTAACTAGGATAAACATTGGTGTGTGGCTTTGCAATTTCATTGTTAACCTACTTGGACATGTTTATATAACAATGGTTTCTCTGATGCTGACAGACACTAGGGTCATTCACTAAACTTGGCTGAGATTCAAGCTTTAAGTTCTCTTTTTTTAGTTTGGATATTGTAGGGCATGACTAAACTGGTTAGTTTTTTTCCTGCCTTTGGGGAGATTTTCCTTCACTTCCTGTGTTGATGACACAGCAGAAGATGTGAAGACCTCTCTCTTATGACAAGTGACAAAAAAACCTTTCTTAGATAGCTTCTTTTTCATGTAAACATTGCTATCTATCTATCTATCTATCTATCTATCTATCTATCTATCTATCTATCTATCTATCATATATACTGTATCTATACACACCAATTTGGGCACTAATATAGCTGGCAGTAGGACAACTTTATAGAGGTGCCTTTGCATGGCGTGGCTTAACAAATATCTGCAAATGTAAAAAACTCTTTTTTTTAACCTAATTGTTAGAAACTGTTTATAGTTAAAGTATATCTAAAAGCCATTTTTAAATCTTTGGTACAGTTTGGAATGGATACAACCATTGTCATGTTTTTTTGCCATCTGTGTAGAAGAGATTTGCCTTGAATGTGCATGCCATGATTGTATCAAAATATTTCCCCAATTGTCGACATACAGTATTATTGCTTGTTAACAACATAAATGGTCCATTTTTCGACGATTAATGCAAATGATATAAAGATTTTTTGACCTTTGTGAATTCTCCCATCGCCAACTGTATTTAAAAGAAAGGTCTTTATTTTCATTGCTTGTACTTCCGAGCAGGGGCGGACTGACCATTTGGAAACTCGGGCACTGCCCGAGGGCCTGGGGTCAGTGGGGGGCCCCATGAGATGCCCCTGGTACCTTTTTCATAGGCTTTTTTGAGTTTGGGCAAGGACACAGGGGCCCAATGATCCCCTATTTCCCAGGGGCCCCATGAGTTGTCAGTCCGCCCCTGCTTCTGAGGTTATATTTTTACACACGCATGCCCTGTAGATCTTTTCAAACTGTTTTAGATCTATGCCACTACTGTTTGAAAACAATTATCGTTTTGGCTCAAAAAAATCTGACATGACGGCTAGTTTTTTTGCCATGAAACCAATGCATTTTGATAACTGAAATGAGCCCACTAAGTCGAATGATCGAGTGTATCAAACAATTTTCTAACAGTGTATGGTCAGCATAAGACCGTTGTCACCAGAACAGGTGTCCTCATTAGAAGACAATGGTTACCTGGACAAACAGGGAAACCTCCCCAGCAGTGATACAGTCAGTAATACAAAATGGCAGTGGTTCTAACCCTTCTACCTAGGGAAAAAGCTGATCTGGCAATGTTGAAAACCCTTCCCAATCTCTATTGTTCCCTCAAGATAGCAAAATCCATCACTGTCTACCAGTGCTGCTCATCACCAGAATCCTTTTCTGAGAATGCACTTGAAAAGAAACGTTTGAACAGATTGTTCATGTTCTCAGACCTGTCCCTTCAACCTAGTACCTCAAGCCAGTTGAACATCAGTCAACCTTCATAGATCTATGTGTAGTCTTACGAGGGAAAGGCAGGTCAAAATACCCAGCATGCATATCTGATCAATTAGAAAGAAGCCTGCTTTGACCATTCTTGAGCATAGATCAGCAGGCCTGAAAGAGGAAGAACAACCTAATACCAACACACACAGCTGGACTCTGCCTTTACACACAGGGTTGAAGGGCATTACACTTGTGTTTCACGCAAAGCCACATACTGTTCCTATGCATGGATGCCAGTCCTAGAGCTTTCCTTTACATCCTGTTGTGTTCACTGCAAACATTAACCCCTTCATGCCTGGAGCACTCTCACATAGGCCTATGTTTTCCATGGTCCAGACAAAAGCTCCAGAAGCCCAACTGACCACCCAAGGCCCTTGACACAAGCCTCTGCTACCACCCACTCCACAACCAACCAGCTTTGTACCAGTAAAAGTACATTACTCCTTACCCAGGCATTGGTTGTATCCAACACATTAATCCCAGTAAAACACCACACAAAGGTTTCTTATTGCACACGCAATTTCTTTACTGTCAGCAATGTAGTTAACCACACAATTTAATAGTAACAACTTTTCCAGAAAATGGCAAGGCAGGTCAATTCCACAGATCACATCACTGAATCCTGATGAATAGAAGGCAGGCTTTGTGATACTCACGGCTGAGGTTAGGTCCAATCTCTAACTCCCAGTAAACATAAGGGCAAAGTTCTCTGTAGCCCCTCCCTGAAGGGGACAGCATCCCCAAGAAACCTCTCTGGCATCCTTTCATTGTAACTCCAGGCAGAGGTTTTTACCTCTCCTTCCACTTTAAAGGGTAACCGTGATGTCACACTCTACTGCTAAGGAGGAGCTAAAACTAAAGGGACTTAACACCTGCTTACAGGTCTGTATCTGCTAAAAATGTTTTTAGTTTTAAAAAACAAAAACCAATACAACCACTACAAGGACTGGTAAGCTACAATATTACATTTTTGTTGTTGTTGAGTTATCCTTTAAATGTGCATCAAGAAATATTTTATACTAATAATAAAAAAAATAATATGGAGTAACAGTGTATATACACTATATTACCAAAGTATTGGGACGCCTCCCTTTACACGCACACAAATTTTAATGGCATCCCATTCTAAGTCTGTAGAGTTCAACATTGACTTGGCCCACCCTTTGCGGATTGCCAGACCGAGAAGTGTGATTGCTAACTCCAGTGAACACATCTCCACTGCTCTAGAGTCCAGTGGTGGCGTGCTTTGCACCACTGCATCCGACTCTGCATTTGGTTATATAAGGCTTGGATGCAGCTGCTCAGCCATGGAAACTCATTCCATGAAGTTCTCTACACACTGTTGTTGTGCTAATCTGAAGGCCACATGAAGTTTGAAGGTCTTTAGCTATTGACTCTGCAGACAGTTGGCGACTTCTGCACACTGTGTGCTTCAGCATGTACTGATCCCGCTCTGTCATTTTACGTGGCCTACTACGTGGTGACTGAATTTCTGGTTTTCCCAGTTGCTTCCACTTTGTTATAATACCACTAACAGTTGACCGTGGAATATTTAGTAGAAAGGAAATGTCACGGATGAACTGTTTGCACAGGTAGCAACCTATCACGGTACCATGCTTGAATTCACTGAGCTCCTGAGCACGACCCATTTTTAAACAAATGTTTCTAGAAGCATTCTGCATGCCTAGGTGCCTGATTTTATACACCTGTGGCCATGGAGGTGATTTGAACACCTGAATCCAATGATTTGGAGGGGTGTCACAATACTTTTGGCAATGTAGTGTATGTGTAAACTGTAGGCTGGAAAGCTGTAGCTGTCAAACAGAATAAAGAGAAGCACTTTTGTCAATCTATTAAAAAATGGCTGCCCTTTACTTTGTGTCTGGAAATCTTGCTAAAATTACTTTTTATAATGAAATGTTCACACACAAAAGAAACATGAGCCAAATTAGGTGATTATGGAAGCATGGGGAAACAATATTTTACCAATGAATGCTCTGAAAATTTTCTAGCAATACTGGCCAACTCTTCCTGAGGTGGGATTTTCTGGGTCAATCGGCATTGCTTTGTTATGAGTTAAGATGGTCCTGACCTGGTAGCCTCCTCCCCACCAATATAATGATCTAGTCTACAACAGGGATGTTGAGTTACGTGTAATTTCTCCTAGGACCCAGCTGCCAGCTTGCAATTGTTTTTAAACCTTGGGATCCTCAGAGTTCTTTCCCCTCTTTGGAAACTCATTTGTGGTTGTGACTCACAGGTGGCAGCACTTAGACTCTGTACCCAATAATAATCAGTTCTGATACATTTTTGAGTTGTTTTTCTGATTAATGCTAATATAAACTTTTCGTAACAGTAAACCATTGTAAAAGTAATCATATTGTCATGATGATGCAGTAGGCAGATTAGAAGTCCAACTTCACTTTGATTTTTGATTGACATACTTGTTCCAGTCTTAGCTTTCCTTCACCTTTCTTCTCTTCCTCCTATCATGTCCTTACTTCTCCCCCAATTGGTATGCATAGGATCTGGTTTGGGCACACTGCATAACAAACCAGACCTTTCCCTCCCGCTTTGCATAGTGTAATTGTGGGACCCAGCTGCCAGTTTGACAACCAAGTCCCGCTCAGTGTTTTAGGAGTGCTGGCAGCGGCATCTATGTCAATAGGCTTATATATTGTTACAAATGTTACAATGTATCGTTTAGAGCTTTTATTATGACGAAAGACCTGTCCTTATGTGTACATAATGTCAGATTCCTCAAACCTGAAGAGGCTCATTCACATAGCACCACATACTAAAGATCTAAATTTTAGCCCTAGCAGTGACTTGTGTTGACCCAGTGAGGACAACCACAGGTCACCGTACTAGTTGGAACAAGTCCTTATTGTCTAAAAAAAAATGTTTTCACAATTTAACAGCTTATTAAATCCACACCATTAAGCTTTGTAGCAGAAACATAATTTTAGGGGTGCATTTATAAATGTTTTCCACACAAGAGTAACACAACTTTCTTTCAGAATTCCCACATGACTAAAGCAACACTATCTTAACAACCGCTAGTGAGTCATGCCAACCTTGAATGAGCTACTCCAAGGTTAACCCCCCATCCCCCAAAACCCTGTTTGGTTTTCCAAATTTCAAAATATGGCAACCCTAATAAGCACAGATAGAGCCGAGAAAGTGAGAGAAGCCATCCACAGACCTCCACGTTGTATCAGAACACCATGGGTCATATTCCAAGTGGGGATGGCTAATGTACCTTCACTTGGGATATGCAGAACAAAATGTATGTCTACTTATTTTAAAGAGCTTGTAAATGGAACGCTACGCATTTAGTATTGTTCAGCCTACTTCTCACATCCCTAACTGCCTGCAATAAAGGGAGAGATAAAGCCTTCACAAACCATCAGCCTGCAAGATTCATTTACAACACCATTTGGGGATTGTGCTTAGCCAAATGAGTGCTCACAGGAAGCGGGATATTAACTCTATTAGCGCCTGTTGTGCACATGGCTGAGAACTATGCATTTAACCTGACCATGGCGTTCTTTACAGCATGACACCTTATGCACTGGCTACTAGTATATGGGTGATGGGGGTTGGTAAAAGGGAAACCATTTTTTTAAAACTCAAAAACACACTTGTTCATTATTTTAGAAAAGTCACATTTCATACTTGAATACAATTTTTAATTTTCTGTAGAGATAATTTTCACATCAAATTAACACTGCAATGTCTAGTCAGTTGAAATTTAAAGCAGACCTTGCATTACAATATGAGCTCCTGACATAATATTCAGGCATTCTCCTTTAAAAATCACCCAATGTTAGTAGTTTCAAAATGTACCTGCCCCTATCTTCCGCTTCACTGGGCATGATGTCACCATCCTTCTAGAAAGATTCCTGGGGAATGCAGAGCTGCCGCAATCTCACAATAAGATCCTCCAGTCTGTTTCAAGTGTTCCTCTCTAAGATTTCGGCAGTCCCGATGTCCCCAGGATGTAGCCGCAAGGAGTATGAGGTCATCCTTGGTTAGGCGCCGCAGGGAGAAGATAGGAAAACCATTTTTAAGCAAGAACTTATTTTTAGTAGAATGCTGACCTAATAATGTGTATCTAAATCCAAATTATTTTAATATTTTGGATAGACTTGAAAAGAGTTAAGCTGGCCATACATGGATAGAATATTGAATGAAAAAGTTGTATGAAAATTCTCAGAACATTCGAATGTCATTCAAAAGATTTAATTTGCTTTTAACATTTGATTTTGGAATAAATGGACTTGACGAACACCACATTCACTGTTAGAACATTTTGGAAAATGTTTTGATTCTGCTCAAATTTTCCCATCACTGCAGTTGAAAATGAACATAGATTCCACCTACTAATAATTAGAACGATGAACAAACTTTCTTAGAACCCTCATTTTCTCAGAATTTTAATACTACCAATCTGTGGCCAGCTTTAGAAGAAATAGTATAATTGTATACAGATGACATGGGTAACAGTACATGGGTTTTTATTCTATTTCCTATTCTATCTAAAACAAAAAAAAATCAGTTTTGAATTGGCAAAGAAATAATGTGTGTCAGATTCCCCCACTGGGGAGATTTTCCCTCTCTTCTTGTCCTAGTGACAACTATCACCAGAGCAGAACAAGAAGGGAGATTTTTCCAAAGTGAAAAAAGAGAGCAATGAAAACCTGAGAAAAGTTTTAACTATTATCCACTTGTAAAAAAAAGAGTTTCACATTGCAGTTTGCACCCAGATTGGAGAAACCCCCTTTATTTCCTGTCCCGGTGACAACTGACATCAGAGGAATAACAGAATAAATCTCCCATCAATAAAACCCTGGTATGGGTTCTAAACCTTCAAGTTGGACTAATAGTATTCCTTAAAGTGTTCTGAAGAGGAAATGTTTTTGTGATTTTTACTTTTTACAATGGAAGGAAGAAAGGGGAAGAGAATAGGGATAGGTGAGGAATAGGAATGAGAATCCAAAAGCAAAAAGAAGTTAAAATACTGAGCACAGACAGAAGTGCTTACGGTGGTCAGTTTTTATTTATTATTTAAAACCTTTATCCCAAAAGGAAAAAAAAAATGTTTCTTTAACTGCTTAAAAAGCGTTAGCTGGAGTTAGGTTTAAATTTGTAAGTCGCTTTTGTAAAGTCCATCTAAATCTTCTAGTGCAGATAGATAGGGAAAGATAGAGAGCCCAGGAAGTATGTTAATGGCATGATCACCTGGGGAAAATAAAGGTCACCACATCTAGGGATTTAGAAGCTGCATTGACATTTTTGGTTTAGGGTTTAGCTACACTGAAGGGAAGGAAATATAGAGAGGCGAGGGAAACAGTATGAGAAAGGAAAAGGAATAGAAGGGACGTTAGAGAGGGGAACAGAAATAGGACAGTTGCAGGAAAAAGTAAGAGTGGGGAAGTGAAAGTAAGAGAAAAGAAATAAAAAGGAAAAAAAATGGAGGGGAAAGGAAGAGGGAGAAAACAAGGAAGGAGAGGAAAAGTAAAAGAAGGGAACAAAAGTGTAAGAAGAAAATAAAGCTTTGGAGATTGTAAGGAAAAAGAAGGGAATGGGAAGTATAAGAGGAGAACAAAACATAAGAGAGGAGAAGGAAAAGTGAGAGAGAGGAAGAAAAAGTAAGAGTGGGGTTGGAAAGTTAGAGGGGAGAGAGAAAAGTAAGAGATGGAAGGGGAAAGTAAGAGAGGGGAAATGAAAGTAAGAGGGGGGAACAGAAAGTAAACTGGGGAATGAAAAGGAAGGTAAGAGAAGAGAAAGTAAGAAAAGGGAATGGAACGTATAAGAGGGGGAGGAAAAGTAACAGAGGAGAAAAAAATGTAAGAGAGGGGAAGGAAAGGTAAGAGAGTGGAAGGGAAAGTAAGAAAGGGGAATGGAAAAGAAGGGAAGTGGGGAAGGAAAGAGTAAGTAAGAGAGGGAAAGTAAGAGAGGGTAAATGACAGTGTGAGAGGGTAACAGAAAGTAAAGAGGGGAAAGAAAAGGAAGAAAATAGACGGGAACATATGAGAGAGAAAGTAAAAGAATGGAGGAGAGAGCAGTAGGGAAAGTGAGAGAGGAAAACAGAAAATAGATGAGTGTCAGGAAACGTAGGAGTGTGGAAGTGAAAGTAAGAAAAAGGAAAGGAAAAGGAAGGGAAGAAAAGTGAAAGGAAAGACAAAGGAGGGGAAAGGAAGACAGTAAATAAAGGAAGGAGAGGGAATATAAAAGAGGGGGATAGAAATTAGGAGAATGGAAGTAAAAGTAAGAGAGTCAGAAATGGAAAGTATAAGAAGGAAGTGTAAGAGAGGAGAAGAAAAAGTAAGAGAGGAGTAGAAAGAGTAAGGGGTGGGGGGTAAGAAAAAGTAAGAGAGAGAAGGAAAAGCAAAAGATGGGAAGTAAAAGGTAAGGTGGGGGGGAGGGGGGAGAAAACATAAGAGAGTGGTAAAAAAGAGAAGGGAATAGAAATTATAGGGGAATGGAAAGTAAAGATGAAAAAGATAAAAAAGGGATGAGAAGGGAAAGTAATAGAGGGGAAGGAAAGAAAGAGAAGGGGAAGTAGGAGAGGGGAAACAAAGAAAAGGAAAGGAAAGAAAGTGAGCATAAAAGAAGCGAGGAAAGAGAACAAAAAACAGAAAAAGAGAAAAGGGAACAAAAAAAGAAAAAGGAAAACAAGAAAATAAGAGAAAAGGGATGTAAGAAAGGGTAGAGAGAAGGTAAAGGAAGAAAGGGGGAAGGAAAGCAAAGTGATTGGGATGGGAAGAACAGTGGACTAAACGGGAACCTAAAGAAGGAGAGGGCTGGGAACTCATAATTAGGGGGTTATAGAGCGCTAAGCCCATTGAAGAGAAGAAAAACAAAAAAGTTTACATTCTTTTTTTTAACACAGTATTATCTAATGTAAAAATCATCTACAACACCAATGTTAAGGAGGACTAGCATTATTATACAAGTTACTTTGTCTGTAAAGTCTCAGTAGGATTCATATAGCGAGAAGCACAAATGGGTAAGGTTCCTGTGCTTACAGTGATAATAACAGTTATCGGACTGGATTATATAATGTTTCTAAGCTAAATATCTTCCAGCCCATCGCACCCTTAGAAATGTATACAAATACTGGCTTGCAGGAGCTGACACCAGCACATAATTTAAACAAAAAAGTAGTACATTCAGTACAAATTCTAATTGATAAGGGTAGACCCTAAATATTAGCATGCCTAAGTGAAGCTCAGCGACATTTGACTTTAATATCTTTGTAGTAATTTAAACAGTCAAGTATCAAGTAAACATAGGAATTTAGAGATCTCTTTAATTATCTGAGTAATTATTCCTATTGCTTATTATAAACCAATGTGCACCTGGTTTCCGAAATCTGATTTTTATTTTTTTTAGTTGCACTGACATAAAAAAATGTATCAGTGAATGATGAGCACAGGTTAAATATTTAATTTTTTCTGTTATGGTATACATGGGAGGGAACTGAAACAAAGGGGCAATTGCTGAATGTAGCAACCTAGTAGGTCAGTTCTATTTGAGATCATGATCTGTGGTCTCACGTATGCACAAAGTGCCACAATTACACAAAATGAATACTGTGATTCTGGCAAAACACTAAGAAAGTCTGTGAAAAGGAGTATGGGCTTTTGGCTCAATTTTTTTCTTCCCTAAAAATTGTTTCTATCTGCAGAATAAATCTATTAAGGTGTTCCGAAGTGTCGCTGCTCTGATAAGTCAGGATATGCCAGTTGGGTTGGATAAGCATTTGAAAGGGCTGTCCCATGAAATCATGGGAGCAGCACCAGGTTGATATTTTGAAAAGATAAATGTGTTTTTTTTTTATAGAAGTGCCAGGAGAAAGCGAATCCAGTGCATCATAGTAAAACGTCAAAGTAATGTCCTCCTTTTCTGAAGAATCCCTCTCTCACGTTGCCTTGATGATGTGGTGCCTACACAGCATTTACACTGGCTCCAGCTCCTTATGTTCAAGCTAATAGAGAACAAATATGAGGGTGCTTGGTCTACGCAGACAAGGCTCATAGTAAATAATGGATATCCATACCCCTTGTTTCATCCCTGCATATGTCAAGACCCAGCAAGTGAAGAAAAATACCTGTTGATCTCATGAAATGAAACCTGGGCTGACAACACACAGCAATTTTGAGGTGTCAGCCCTGCCTAGTGTCTTTGCTAAATTACTCAACCACTCTCAAATCTGTACAACATAAACTCTGTGCAGCACAGTGGCTAAATGGTTAGCACATCCACCTGGCAGTACTAGGGTCATTGGTTTGAATCCCAGCCACGGCATCTCCTGCCAGGAGCTTGCATGTTCTCCCTGTGCCTGCGTGGGTTTCCTCCGGGTACTCTGGTTTCCCCAAAATTCCAAAGACATACTGGTAGGTTAAATGGATCCTGTCTAAACTGGCCCTAGTATGTGTATGTATGGATGTGAGTTAGGGACCTTAGATTGTACACCCCTTGAGGATTAGGGACTGATGTGAATGTACAATATATATGTAAAGCGCTGCGTAAATTGACGGTGCTATACAGGTACCTGTAATAAATAAATATTTGTTCTGTAGTTCAAGATCAAAACTGAGAGGGCTGAATAGCTTCTATGAGATAACACAGGATGTGTGGTGACGAGTATGGAACAAAGCCCTGGGAGTCTCCGGAGCAGCCGGTCAGCAGGACCACAGCCATTTCTCCACCTGGCAGACCAAGACTGGTACCGATGATGGCAATATACACAGTGCAACATGCTTGTTTTAACCTTCCTTTGTGAGTGCACCTATTTTCATTCATTAAATGCCTTATTTTAATACTACAATCAGATGGTGCTTGTCCTCCCTTGTCCCTGATACATTTTTCAGAGCTGCCTCCTGCTCTATAGACTCAGCTGCCACAGAGTGGACTGTTTTATCATTGACCTATATGGTCTCTTGGACTAAATGATATAGTGGACTGGACACAATTACTCCCCCTTATTGCACCTATCCATATAATTGTTTACGGGTTCGTCATACAGATAATTAAATCTGCCCAAACTGAACCTGTATGAATGTAACTATGTATAAAATATCTATACCTCTTTAACTTAGTCCTAGGATGACTTTACAGAGTGGGGAGGCAAAATCATCCTCAAGCTGACTATGGAAGTCTAAGATTAGGCTTGTATTATATTTGTAAGAATTTCATTTTAATGTAAAGCTGCACTACAAACACACAATTTGGACTTGTGCTGATGGCTTTGAGTTTGTGTCGATTGCATTAGCAGGACATCAGAATTCAATGACTGGTCCAGTTCCTCCGAGGTTGACCTCCTTCTGACCTGTATTTGGGTATTTTTTAACACCTACTGGGATCTATTTAAAATTTTAAATTTTTTTCCTGGAGTTGGGCTATTGTACTTCTAGCCAGCAGATTATTAAAAACATACTAGGAGTTCCTAGAGTGCCCCTTTTTAAAAAAAACAAAAATACTTTATTGATAAATAGGCAAAGGCAAAGAGCAGGAGCTTGAGGTCCGTGGATGTAGCCATATTACATTGTCAGAATCCATACAAACGTTTAAGATTTGTCTCTATTTTTATTGCATGTACAGAGAACTCGCTTTAGCCTAAATCTGCTTTTTCCAGAATTTTCATTCATTTTATTAAACTAAATTCTAGGTGAGGTAAAAGACTGAAATGGAAATACATCTGAAATACATATGAAAGATCCTAGGAACGGTATGGCTCCTTCCAGCGGCCTGTGAGCGAACATTCACACATGAAAACCCACAGAGTTCACAATGTTCTCATTTATAACATCCACTTGTGTCAGCAGCTTCCAAATCTGCAGGCAGCTCAATGAATTCTGCTGAATGGGTAACAGAAGAAGGTGTCAGGCTCCCAAAACCTCACCACCATCAAATGCGCAGAAAAATGGGGACAAGGCTGTGTAGCAGAACATAAAAAGCAAGAAAAACTGCAAAAGGAATTTTATATAAAATGATACTAAATATAATTAGTATAACATTTTATTTCATCATTACTTTTTTATTTCATGCATTTATACAGCACAGGCAGCTTACAGTCTAATATCCCTACCACACTCATATATACCCTGAAATTCAGGAATGGTGCTGGCACAGATTACTGGTCCCCATTCCCAGAAGAACCTCTGGCCGGGGACAAATGATGGAAGACTTGGTTTGTAAAAAAAAAAAAAAAAAAAAGGCCAGTAGTAGAATGGAACAATAGAATGGGCATGGACTTGACATTTATTATTAATATTATTATTATTATTATTATTATTAATAATAATAATAATAAAACACAGCAGAGTTACTCAACCTGGGTTCCATGGATCCCAAGGGTTCCTCCAGAGGTTTCTAGGGGTTTCTTGAGCAATGAGAAATTTCTAAAAAATATATACTATATCACAATATGGTCTATTCAAATTCAGTAGGTGTACCCCACATAAGCAGCCAGCAGAATATTGCAAGTTACAATACATAAACAAAAATATATACAGAAAGTGCAGCTCTAAAACAAAACCCAACAGATATCCAACAGGTTCCCAGGAAACCACCAAGAGGAAAAAGATCCTTCACCAACATCAATCTCCCTGCATCTTACTAGATAACATTGACTATAAAAAAGAAAGGTCAATATGCGCTGTGTGCTTCCTGGAAGCGAACAATGGACTTGTATACAATCCTTAATGGTCCTGGTTTTCAATATGAAACATAATAGCGCACTGGAAAGTGCCATCTTAATGGTTTTAACTATTATATGATGTATGTGTATTACTGCATTTGAGGCATTACAAATTTGAAAATGAGTGCACTATGAGGGTTTTCTCTTCCTTTTAAACTGGATTATCCTCTATGAAGATAATACTTACTTAGGTATATCCATAAGTTTTATACTGAAGACCAGGATCCTTAAGGATTGTATACAAGTCCATTGTTTGCTTCCAGGAAGCACACAACGCATATTGACCTTTCTTTTTGGGAGTCAATATTATCTGGTAAGAGGCAGTGTGATTAGTGTTGGTCAAGGATCTTTTTCCTCTTGGTGGTTTCCCGGGAATCTGTCGGATATCTGTTGGGTCTTGATTGATGAACTTTTTCCATATACAAAAAACTTTGGATTGGACTTTTTAGTTATATTAAGAATGTTTCAAATAGTTTGTTTTAGCACTGCACTTTCTGTATATATTTTTAATGAGCAATGTCTGCCTCTCAGGTAAGTTCCCACTGAAACCATTGATCTTTTTAGCTATCTATAAGGCAGTAAATCTTCCCAATTACCAAAGTGTAAGGAGCATTTTTCCCACTGACCATCACACCAATGTATCATGAGATAAAGATATAGTAATTTTTAGCAGAAGTTCCCTGAGATCAGAAATTTATTTTATAGGGTTCTTCTGTGTTGAAAAGGTTCGGAAAGGCTGTTATACAGGATTTATATAGCACCAACAGTTTGTGCTGAGCTTTACAATCTAAAAAAAGACAGTACAGTTACAATACAATCAAATACAAGAGGGTTAAGAGGGCTCTTCTCATAAGAGCTTACAATCTAATAGAGTGGGGCAAGTGGTTATAACTGTGGGGATGAGCTGATGGAAGTGATAAAAGTTCAGTTAGTTGGAGGTGTGATAGGCTTCCCTGAAGAGGTGGGATTTCAGAGATCGTCTACAGGCAGTCAGAGTAGGAGATAGCGATAGGAGAGAGTTCCAAAGGATGGGAGAGGCTCTGGAGAAGTCCTGGAGACATGAATGGGAGAATGAGACAAGAGAGCTTGAGAGCAGGAGATCTTGAGAGTTGCGGAGAGGATGGCTTGGGTGATATTTGGAGACAAGATTGGTGATTTGCCTGGGGATGGGTTTTGTATATCCTAAGTGAACACTAAAGCACTGAGCTTAAAACAATTCCTGTGTTTTAGGCCTCATGCACAATGCTTTTACAGGCGTTTCATTATTCTTTCCAGCGTATAGCTATCTATGTTAGCGTAAGTGCTCATGCGCACATAGGCATTTACAGGCATATTAGAAGAGAAGACTTTACAGGCTGGAAAAAAAAACAAAAAAACATGAAAAGCTAGTTTAGGAGGAGAGCTGACAGGCAAAAAAAACACTGAACACATCTAAACGTTATATGCTCTTAGGTTCATTTCAGATTTAATGCATTCCATTGGTCAGAATAAATTAATATTCTGACCAATGAAATTCATTAACGCTCAAATGCTTGACACACCTAAATGCATCTAAACATGTCTAAGCACGTCTGCAATATGTGGCTTTCGGCGCCTTTTTAAGCAGCTTTTTTCCTGCCAGGAGCTCTGGTGTATACAGGAGAAGAGCAAACGCTCTGTGTGTGTATGAGGCCTTATTCTTTTTTTTTCCTCTATGCCTCTTACTAAATACCTCAAAATGTCTACTTTGCAAAAAGGGGTCATTTGGTGGATATCTGTACTGTCCTGACATTTTTGGGCTTCAAGAAATAAGATTGGCCGCCAGTACTTCAGGATTGATTAATTTTCAGATACATACCATAGTTTGGGGACTCCATAACTTTTTTACAGACTAAATAATAAATACTGATTTGGGTTATTTCCAAAGAAATGTAGCAGAATACATCTTGGCCTAAATGTATCAAGAATTATTTATTTGCTACATTTTATAACAGAAACAAAGAAAAATGTACTTTTTTCAACATTTTCGATCTTTATTTTGTTAATGTAGCAAAAAAATTAAAAACTCAGTGCAGATTAAATAGCACCAAAAGAAAGCTCTAGTTGTGTGAACAAAGTAATAAAAATTTAGTTTGGATACAGAGTTGCATGACCGCACAATTGTCATTCAAAGTGTGAGAGAGCTGAAAGCTGAAAACTGGCCTGGGCAGGAAGGGGTTAAAAGTGCCCTGTATGGAAATGGTTAAACACAGAGAGTGCAAGCAAACTCTATCTCTTGCAACTTCTTGTTGGGCCTTCAATGTAAATGAGACGTATGGCCAAAGCTATTTTGGCTATACTTCTCCTATAAATCACAGGAGTGCACTTTGTTCTGCACTCCTGTGACCAGTTTTCATTGACAGTGGGCTAAGCCTACTTTTGGCTGATGCCATTTAGCCAGTCCAGGCTCTGTAACACCTCTGACTTTAATGTTTGGATCCACCCAGATGCCTGAACTGGCAGCTGGCTCAGCTTCTCAGCATGCCACCTAGAGTCTGAGCCAGCCGCTTCCATCCCCTGTACAGCTCAGAGGAGCGCTGGCGGGGGTGGGGGGGGGGGGGGGCAGAGCAGAGAGCCAGAGATTGACAGTCACCACTCTCTGCACAGAGCGTACGGGAGAACTGAGCAATCAGCAGTCTTTGATCACTCAGTTCTCAACGCAGAGCAGCGGAGAACAGATGCAGCATCATATCAATGCTGCATCCACACAGTTGAGAATAATTTTTTTTTAACCCCCGTACTTCTCTTTTAAAGTCAATCTAAACTCAAAAAGTGAAGATATGCCATGTTATAGGAAACACTGAGAAATGTTAACTGTGCCTAATCAGTACCCTGAAAATTGTAACTTGTGAGTGTGAGTGTGTCTAGGCATTCCTGTGCCTCCAGCCTCATAGGAGTACTGTATATCTGTAGAGTGAGATCTAAGGACCTGCTGCCTCTGGCTGATAGTCTCCAGAGATTTGGAGTGAGATGTGGTGATATCAGTACTGTGCTGCTCACTGTTCTCCTTGCTGGAGGCTCTGACACAAGGAAGTAAAACACTGCCTTTATCAAGATGGCCACTCCAGATGGAGACGGAGTAAAAAACAAGATACGGTAACTCAGCAACTCATTAAATAACACTGTTCAACAAATTTTTATTTTTTGCCAGTTTTGGAAACAAAAGGATCCATTTCTTAATGAACTTCACATTCTGAGTTCAAATATAACAATGAAATTTGTCAATTGGCTCTAGTTTTTCTGTAAACTGAAAGTTTTCTACTATAGGCGTAATGACTACATAATGCACAATAATTATATAGATAGATGTCTTTCCACAAATATAAAGCAAGTGATATTGACTACATAACAAAGCCTAAATGGCATAATATATTGCATAGGATTACCAAGAAAAATTATAGCCATAAGCTAAGTTGAATCATTTTAATACTTAGGATTCTCACTAGTTTTGTCTTCAGTTTGTGTCGGTTTTGCTTCTCTTGGCTTTTCTCTTGTATTCGAGGAAAGGGCTATCTCTTACAACTGCAGCCAGCACTCACATTTCTCTGCAAAAGCCAACACTTGTAAATCGAAGTGCATATAGTTATGTGGCACCCAAAGTTGCTAGGATGGCTTAGAGTGGGTAAGGCATTGGAAAGAATGCCTCCATTCTCATTCAAGCTCACCTGCCTCATAGTTGTGATGTTTACTATAAGCATTGTAACAAGTCAACCAATGTCTTATTCTCTTGACACTTTCACATTGAAAACTGTTCATGAAAACATTTTCCATTTTCCTTTTAATCCTCATTTCAATTCATATACAGTATATTTAACCTCATCATTCAGCTACTAGTGGTCAGATCAGAAACATAAATCTACAGCTATAAAGTACCCACACTACACAGACACCATAAGGCCAAATATTCTGGAGCAGCCATTCTCAACTGGGATTCCATGGAACCATAGGGTTCCAACAGAGGTTGCTAGGGGTTCCCTGAGCTGTGGCTTTGACCTTCCATTTGACGGTGCCTGCATAGTTCCAGGATCATATACCCTTGGTAAAGTCAGCAGTATGACACCAATTATATTTTTTAGCTGTCTGTAAGGGTTGCATTATTACTATTGACCAGCAATGTAAGGGGCCATTGACTTCCAACTAATTGGTTTTAGTATGGGTTCCTTCGAGACCTAAAAATTGTTTAAGGGGTTCCTCTGGGATAAAGAGGTTGAGAAAGATTGTTCTAGAGAATGAACTGCTGCATTGGAATGAATATCCTCCTTTGCCATCCTTATTGTTCCTTGAGAAAAGGCTGGTGGCAGTGGTGTCTGCAGAGGGTATCAAATTCTGCAGACATGCATGTTTATGGCTCCTGTACAGAGCAATCCCTTGATGGCTGAAATTTCTGACCACCATTTTATGTATATGCTTTAGTTAAAAGGTACACACCAGAATAGTTCTACTACAAACAATCGTTATCTAAATGAACTATAGGAACAAGATAAAAGGAAAAAAATAAATGATGGGACATGCTCTAGAGGAGGTAAGGGATGTTTGGGGGTAATCTAGATAATACCTGGGCACACACTTTAAAACATTCACTAGTTCACCATCAGCCAATATCAATAGCAGCCATTCTCAACCATGGTTCCATGAAACCCTAGGGTTCTTTCAGAGCTTGCTAGAGCAGTGGCTGACTGACCTTCCATTTGATGGCGGCTGCATAGTTCTCAGGTCATTGCCAGTTGGCAGAACCAGCTGGAGGACACCAAAGATATTTTTTAGCTGTCTATAAGGGTGGCATTCTTGCCACCACCAGCCACCATATTAAGGGTTGTTTTTCCCACTGACCCCCAATGAATTGGTTTTAACAGGTGCTCCCTGAAATCTAAAAATTATTCCAAGAGTTCCTCTAAGTTACAAAGGTTGAGAAAGGCTAATCTATATTGAAACCTGTGCTATGACCAGCTGTATAATTTACCAGTGAAATAAATCATGCGGAGCTGGATTTCTTAACACTGATAACATTTTGTAGGAACATTGAGCTTGTTAACAAAAACACAAGGTCGATAGTATTTATTTTAAAAGCCGTCTTTAATTTTTTTTTATATTATACACACACGAAAGTGCAGCTGTGAGAAGTTGCTGGAGACCCCACCTGGCAAAGGAGGTAATTGTGTTTATAAAAAAAAATTCTTTATGGGTGAGCGAACGGATGGAAGGATTAAAAGTTTGGCAATTGCAAGCTCCGTTCTTACAGCTTATCCAAAAAATACAGAATAATGGCCAAATCAGACAATTTTAAATTTTTTTGTGTTCAAAGATTACTGATACATTTATACACTGAAAAGCCATAACACTATGAGCACCCATCTATTAGCGAGTAGGTTCCCCTTTTGCCACCAAAACAGTCCTGACCCATTGAGCTGTGAACTCCACTAGACCCCTGAAGGTATGTTGTGGTATCTGGCACCAAGCAATCAGTAGCAGATCCTTTAGGTCAAACCACAGACCGGGAACATCCCACAAGAGCTGCAGTTTTGGAGTTGATCTGACCCAGTTGTCTAGCCACTAAAATTTGGCCCTAGTCAAACGCACTCATATCCTTATACTTGCCCATGATTTACAAAGCTAGCTATAGGTTGGAAAGTCAATTTTTTTTCTAAAATAAAAAACAGGTTTATACTTACCTGCTCTGTGCAATGGTATTGAGCAGATCGGCCCCCTACCTCTTCTGGGGTCCCCTGCCAGCACTCTCGGCTCCTTTTCTGCTGTGTGACCCCATAGCAAGTCACTTGCTGTGGTGCACATGTGCGGGTGTGCTCCCAAGCTAGGTTTTGCGCATCCAGGGGCGGACTGACCATTTGAGCACTCGGGCACTGCCCGAGGGCCCGGGGTCAGTAGGGGGCCCCATAACATGCCCCTTGTACCTTTTATAGGCTTTTTTGGGTGTATTTTGAGTGTGGGCAAGGACACAGGGGCCCCATGATCCCCAATTGCCCGGGGGACCCCATGAGTTGTCAGTTCGCCCCTGTGCGCATCCATAGACGCACACAGAGTGGTTTGAAGCCGCCCCAGCTCTCTCCTCACAGGATTTGATTGACAGCAGCAGGAGCCAAAGGCCACCACTGCTCTCAATCTGTCCTGTGAGTGCAGGAAAAGAGAGCTTTTCTGCTGCAGTCAGACACAGCTCTGGATCGAGAGAGGGCTCAGGTAAGTATTTAGGCAGGGAGAAGAAAGGAACAAGCAGGGGGAAATTTTTTTACCTTGACTTTATAACCACTTTAAACATTACACTTAAAGGAAGCATGGTATAAAAGGGAGGTATTTTAATTAAATACCTTTAGAATTATGAAGAGGGTAATTAAAATTACAGTATAGCTAAGCCATGTGTTTTGCTTGCTTTGCAGAGAATAGGTAATGGAGAGT
This sequence comes from Staurois parvus, assembly GCF_062004578.1. Classification (NCBI taxonomy): domain Eukaryota; kingdom Metazoa; phylum Chordata; class Amphibia; order Anura; family Ranidae; genus Staurois; species Staurois parvus. The sequence goes on along the minus strand of NW_028318309.1, from coordinate 2,595,402 downwards.
GAATCTCACAAGTGGGGACAAAATAATACAAATTAGGGATGCACTAACACTGGTATCGGTGCCAATACTGAGTATTTTCACGAGTACTCATGAAAATGCTCCCGATGCCAGAAACCGATATTTTGCCGCACAATTTGCGTCAATACAAATTGCACTGCAAAGATAAACACTCGATTTGAACAGGGATGCAATTCCTGTTCAAATCGCATATGGTTTCCCTACTGCTCCTGGGTGAACCCAGGCTTGTCATAGGAGCAGTGCGGGGAAAACTCCCTGCAGGCATCCCATGCTGAGCGGAGAGTGGACGTGTGGGCAGGGGTGTATTTAGGTTTTGTGCTACCCTAGGCAACACAAAAATCGGCGCCCCCCACAGAGAGAGCCTGATATTGACCAACAACACCCCTGCCTCCTACCCGAGAGAGTCTTCCACTACCACTACCCTCCATACACCAGCCACCATCCCTCATGGCGAGACAGAGAGACACTCATCTTCACAGCTCTGGACATCCCTGGGAACGAGAGTCGGGCTGTGCATACACCGTCATGAAACCCGCAGCCTCTCTTGGAACCCACCAGGTCTCCATGCCACGTGTGTCCCTTCTTCGTGCTGCTCCCCTGAAAAATGCTGCCCTAGGCAAATGCCTTGTTTGCCTTGTGGTAAATACAGCCCTGCATGTGGGGGTGTATACTGTGGAGGCAGATGCTCCATATTCTCAGCAGTGGGAGAGGAGAGAAAGCAGCAGGGATTTCGAATCTTTTTCAAACCTTTTCCCCCCTCTCCTTGCAAGGATGACAGTTTGGGTTAGAGGGCTTTTGATTGGTCAGCACCGTCATATTGATGGTTCTGACCAATCAGATGTTGTCTAGCCCCTACTGTCATCGGTGCAAGTAGATGAGATAAAGCCGTGGGGATTTCAAATCCCCAGACCTGTTAAGAAGCTTTCTCTCCTCTCCTTGCAGGGATGACAGTATGGGCTAGACAGCATCTGATTGGTTTGATTGGAAATAAAAAAAAAATGGTTGGAGTTGGGCTTTAAACTCCACCCCTTCCTATATGGACCTTTTCCTGGCAATCCTATCACCAGTCTTTGCATCATTACACATTGGGGTACTTTGCTAGAGGCAAATAAAATGTGATTTTGTATTTTTTGCAAAGTGAATTTTCACCTCACTCACTAAGCTCCAGAGCCACTCCACTTGCAGAATGCACTGTCTATTTGCCCTTAAAAAGCCTAGGTTCACATCTATGCAGGTTGCGGTTCATGCATTTTGCCGGCATGTTTTGTGGTGCATTTTTGAACTCGCATTTTTGGCTTTTTTTTGTTAATAAACAAGTATAAATGTTCTGTTCATGTAGTGGGACTTTACACTCTCTGGCACTCAAGTAGCGTCAAAGTTGCAGGAACCTTTATGTGACCAAAGTCGCATGTTAGAGTTAATGTCTAGGGTTAAGGTTAAGGTTAAATGTTAGGGTTAGAGTTTATACCCTAACAATTACCACCAACCCAAGCTTTATCTCTAACCCTAATCCTAACATTTAATCCTAACCCTAGCCCTTAACCCTAATCCTAGACCCTAACTCTAACATGCGACTTTGGTTACATAAAGATTCCTGCACTACTTTGACATGCCTTTGATGCTACTTGAGTGCCAGAGAGTGTAAAGTTACATGAAAGTGTCATTAAAGCCGCACTACATGAACAGAACTGTCATACGTTTCTATTAAAACACGACAAAAAGGCAACACTTGCGTTTTTGGTGCAGGCCTATTGAAGTATACACACAAAAAGCAATCTGCTGTGTGAATAAAGTCCCTGACCCTTCTCAAAAAATGCACAGATATGAATTAGATCCATAGGAAATCATGTTAAATGGACTGTAGAGCGTTTCTGCAAACTGGAAAACACATTGAAATCCGCATAAGTGTAAACCTAGGGTAATTCCACTGTGACTGCAAGGTGCCTTGGTGAGGGCCCCTCAGCAGGCGGGTCCACCATGCCCTGTACTCACAGTATGCTCTCGGTCTTCTGAGTTTAATGACAGAAGGGTGTCAATCTATCTGAAAGACTGGGGACTCTTAGTGGTAGAAAGGTATTACTGCAGGGACAACGCTGGATAGGAAGTGGGTATTGCAGCCAGGGCTATTCATTTTTTTTTTTTTAAGTGCCTGAAGTTGGGCTTTACGTAAAGAAATTAGGAGAAGGGGTGGTCTGAGTGTTGTCGATTTTTAAAACACTGGAAGACATTTGTGGAGAAACACATGGAAGAGAAGAGTTATGGCGGTTTCACACTGCCAAGCTGCAGTTTAGCTGTAGCACGGGCGCAGTGCAGTGCACTCGCAGTTTTTGTGTGGGTTACCCATGGTTTCCCATAAACTTCTATTAGATTGTGTATTTTTGGTGTGTTTTCTGAAAGTGTACTAAATATGCAGCACGCAGGACTTTCAGAAAACACACCAAAAACACACAATCTAATAGGAATCTATGGGAAACTGAGGATAAACTACATGAAACCGCGGGTACACTACGCAGCACTCGCGCCATGGCCCAACCGCTAAACAGCAGTGTGAAACCACACTTACAGAGAGAAGAAAAGCCCAAAACATACAGTTTAGAAATTAATCAAAATTTCAAAGCTCCTTTTCCTAACCTCTAATTAAGATTTCACCAGGTAGGATTAGCACTTCCCATGCCTGTGGAGTGACTGGTTATCATGACCTGCAGGTGTGCAACAAAATCTGAAGGAGCGAGGTGGTGCTTTGCCGCCTGGTTCCTTAATCGCCAGGTGGCATATTTAGCTGTGCCAAACATTTTTACTGTTCTAGAAGAGAAACTGTGTTTAAAATGCAAGAACATAGCAAAGGTGAAGAGATAACACATGTCTTAATATACAAAAAACATACAAAACATCTTGACCTTGCTTAGCTAATGAGCACCTGGAAACTAACAGTAATTATCAGACTCTAAGCATATAGAAATCTCAGACTACTGGTGATAAATGTAATTTACAAATGAAATACATTTTAATAGATTTTAAAGAAGAACATACAATTTTGTGATAAAAACACAAATTCATTTTTATATCTAGATCTCCATCCAACGCAACAAGCAACATTATTTACATCCTGCTTTTCCCCATCATTATCCAAATGGAAATTCCCATCTCAACACCCAGCAGGGAGCAATCTTCAGTGCCAAACTTGAGTCCAATGAGATCCACACATCACTAATGATTTGTTGTTTCTCCTAATGTAGGCAGGTGATGGCCTGCTTGTAACGTGGCCACAGAAGGCAGCTGGAGCACCCCCTACTAAGTTAAAGTATTGGCACACTGACCTTCCATGCATACCAGATTTTACTCTGTAGACTTCCCTCTCTCTCTTCTTCGATGCCAGGGTGTGGGCCAGTGATCAGACCCTCTGCCCACCCTCCTGGTTGTGTGGCTGTACCCTCTCACTCCCAGGGATATTAGGACACTGGCCCAATTCTCCGAGGGCTCGACAGCCAGGTGGCATCTCTGTAACTGTACTCTCCCACTCCATCTACTGCATTACCTGGAGAACTCACACAGAGGCCGCATGTAATAAAGAGTGCAGTATACAACAAACAAAAAGTAAAGGGAATTTTCTCAACAACTTTACTCACTCTCCTCCATGGAAGGATTTAAGAGGGTAACACTCTTACGTGGGACACATAGTTGGCCAACTCTAACCTACCTACACTAAGACCCTTGTTACATGCCAACGACAAATGCAAACTTCCCTCTATCTAAAGTACAGCACAACATGCTCAGACAGGTCCCCAGTGATAAGCCTGGGCCTAATAAATCAATACACTTTTTTGTGTGCATAGTATGCTTAAAGGCTGCAAAAATATAAATCCCACCAAACATCCTTCCCTAACAGTTACAAATGAAAAAAAAAATCTTAAAGATCTATTTCAGCCACCTAACTCCACTATTACGTGTCCTTTACCACCACCTCTTCTGAAAGCTGAGACAGTTTGTGCCTGCTGGCAACTGGACCACTTGTCATGATGATGGAGCCTTCTAAAGAGTGGCAGAACCCTGCTGATGGACAGTCAATAGCAAGTGTTCATACCACCCAGGCTTGGGCACTTAAAGAAGGAAGGGTCCCCAATCAGAATAAAACCAGCTCTAAATGTGTTTAGGGATATAGAGGACGTAACCCAGCACAGGTTTCAAGGACACTGCCAGTGATTCTGATGGTCTGAAAAGGTGTACTTAGGCAGGCCATAGAGAAAGCAAATTTCTTTCTTGCAAAGACAGTGTTGACAGGGGAATCCCTTCCGAGGAGCTAATGTGTCCCTGACGGGAGAACACAGCAGTGGTTATTGCAAGTGGCTTTAACAGCCACTAGCAATAATTGTATGTAAAATCTGGCAGGCTGGTTGTACCCAAGTTGATGGATCAATTTGGGTACATTTAGCCTGCCCATACATGGTTCGAATCACAGCCGGTTCCTGTTGAACCAGCCGTCGAATCTCAGCCGTCTATGGCTGACTTAATTCCGCAACTAGTGACAAAAAGCTAAGATGCCACGATTAAGTTTTACATTGAATCATGCTGAAAGAAAAAAAAACTTAAAAGAAAAAAAAAAGATATTGAGGGTGCCCCAAGGGGCTTTTTAAATTGACTTTTTTAGGACTGGGTGGTACTGGTAGTGCCAACCACAGCACATATTTCAGCAGAATTATCAGGAATTGTCTAAAATTTGAGCTGTTTATAGGAGTCTTTAAAGACACTAAATAGAGAGAAAAACTCACCAACAGAGACACAGAGAGTGATAAAAAACCGAGAAACTAATGTTCCCCCTTTCTATTCATTCATTTTTTTAAGTATTTTAAGAATAAGATTTTCATTAAATTTCCATAAGAAACGTACAGGCTTGTATTAAAATTAAGTTAAATCCAGAAATGTTAACAAGAACAAAGACTTCTCTCCATCAAGTCTCACAGCAAGAAAAGCAAAACAACTAGTGACTTCCCAGAGACTAAGAACATCTTTGGAGATTGCCTGGAGTTGATTCTAAACCACATCTTACACAAAAGAGAAAAAATACAGCAATAAGGTCCTAAAAAAGTATGTTGCAGAGGTCGCTTTCTGAGGAAGGTCCATAAGCCTGGAGTGAGTTGTGCCAAGGATACAATAATGGGGACAGATATGTATCAGTTGGATATAAGACCTAATGCAGACACAGAGAAAGGAATTAACAGAGGGGAGATAAGAAGGAGAAGAAGGAAGATGGGGTGAGGGGTGTTAATGTGGGTGGGTCTGGCTCAAACTGAGATCTTAGAGATGGCTCAATTAGAAGAAGATGGTTTGAGGGAGAGTCTGAAAAGAATATCCAGATACACTTCTATTCATTAGTTTTATAAAGTATCCTAGATTGTAAGCTCCAAGGAGCAGGGCCCTCGAACCCCTCGTGTATTGTACTGTACTGTCTCGTGTATTGTCTCCCATTATAATGTACAGCGCTGAGCAAACTGTTGGCGCTATATAAATACTGTATAATAATAATAATAATATTGGATATAAGGAGTGCTGGGTCATCATTTGCTATGATTGGTTATGGAGCTATTTTATAAACACCTTTAGGGTACTCTCTAGCATACAGGATACTGGATTCCTAGAAAAGTGTGATTGCAAAGGTATACAAAGATACTGTAGAACTGTAGTACAGATCAAGTTAATTTATTGTGAAAGCCAGTTAGAGAAAACAGCTCAAGAGCTTTTGGGGTTTCAAGGGGCTCACTTCATATGTTTTTTAGCCTTGATACAGAGGGTTCAATGGAACCACCCTCAAACGCATTTGCCTGTTTTTCCTAATTGAATATACCAATAAATAAAGCTTGAACTGGACACTATCTATACCCACCTTTCTCAACCTTTACCCTAGAGGAACCCTTGAAATAATTTTCAGCTCCCAGGGAACCACTGCTACAAATGATATCCACAGATCATGGTATGACAACTATTATCAATAATAACCATGAAGTGAAACAAAAGATGGTAATGGCCCAAAAAAATGCACATAAACCATGAAAATCATAGTTTAGCCTTACACTAGTGGTCAGTACAGAAGTGGCCCCTTAAATTGGATATCAGTGTTAAATTGCCCTCTTTACACTGATGGTCAGTGTAAATGGGAGATTAATATCCACTTCTGCTCAATGTTCAAGGAAAACTCTGGAACCTCTGAAGAAACAGCTGAAATAATTAAAGGTGTCTTAGGGGTCCCTCTTCATATGTTTTTTAGCCCTGATGAATGGGGGCCTCTTGGAACCCTCTTATATATGCTGGCTGTTTTCTTAATTGGATGAAACAATGAAAAAAATTTGATCTGGACATGATCTACACCAGCCTTTCTCAACCTTTTTACCCTAGAAAAACCCTTGAAATAATTTTCAGCTCTTCTGGAACCCCTGCTAAACATTACATATACAGTTGATGGTACATTAGCTCTATATGACAAAATAATTTTCAATATTAACCATGAAATAAAACAAACAATAGTTTTGGCTTGAAAATAAACATGAAGAATGAGAATATTGTAGTGTCCCTTTACACTTGTGGCCAGTAGAGAAGTCCTTACATTGCTGGTCATTGTAGAAGAAACTCCTTACATTAGATGTCAGAGTAAAATTGCCCCTTTACACTGATGGTCAGTATAGGTGGAAGATTAATATCCACAATTGCTCAATGTCCAAGGAACCCATAGCAACCCCTGGAGGAACCCTAGGGTTCCCCAGAACCCCGGTTGAGACATTTTGATCTACACAGCTAGCACTCTCTTCTTATCTCTGAGTTCTCTTCTTATCTCAAAGTTCTAGTTTTGGATATAATAAATCAGCGTTGGAACCTATAAAAAAATAAAAACTGAAAAGAGGTTCAAAAGCTCATTCACTATATCCAAAAGTAGAATAAAAATGTTTTGACTGGAGTTCTGCTTTAATTCATATTCATACTATTTGTATCTATTTTAGGCTGATCTCATTTGTATGTTCAAATAAAAAATAATGAAAACCATACCTTCACTTTGAATTACAAAGATCATTAAACAGCTATTCCTCCAGTATTCCTCCAGTGTTTTTCCTGAATTTTATGTTACAGTTATCTGTTAAATCTGACAAACTTTGCATATGGCTGTGGCTTCCCAGCTTTTGTGCACACACTTATTTTGCTGCCTGTGCTACATACAATGTAGTATTTTGATAATAGCTTATGTTCCACATCAATGCCAAACATGTGCATGTGGGTAGTATTTTCATAAATGGGGACAAACAAAAAACACTCATGTGCAATTGCCAAATGAAAGCGGAAGGGAAACGTCTTTTTAAGAGCGTAATTGTCTTGAGACGACGCACTGCGAGGTATTACAAAGAGTTACAAGCATGTAAACACACAGGAGAATAGAACTTCCACTACAGCTGCAGAAAGGCGACTCGGGATTGGAGGAGCTATGACATTTTACAGCTTCATGGAAACATCCAGAGTTTTTCTGCCGAATGCACACATCTCTCGAGAGGGCTCTGCATTGAGCCTGTTGGCCTTGACATTAAGCCAAAAACAATTGAAAGACTAAAAAGGACAACAAATCTGTTTTTTTTCCACAGACGTTTTTTTATCCTCTTCCTATGAGTTTATTCTCACAGAACCTCTCTGAACATGTTAATTTACAGCTATTGTGTAGCAAGCAAAGACCTTGCAGTAGCACCAGTTTTATACTCTGTATTAACATTTTCTATTTAAGACTGCAGAAGCTGCTGCAGTCAACTCTTGGGCAAGGAATCGACAAGCATACACCATAAGCTGAAGCCTTTGCCTGGTAGCAGGGCAAATATGAGGCTCCACTACCTAGGCTGATTCCTGGGGTAGCAAATTTCCACAGGGTGGCATGTTGTCCTCTGTTTTAAAGGTGAACCTATGCTGAGAGAAATATGTAGACTGCCATTGCTAACCTCACCATCTAAGAAAGCTTGCCGCGTAGTTATTGTGCAGAACCGAAAGCTTCAACACTTGAACCACTGACCCTTCATAAATTTGCAGATTAGGTGGTAAGACTCTATTTCGACTTTTTGACTCATTGCTTGCTCAGGGTCAACGACTCAGAAGTACTGAAGCCAGAGACAAATAACTAGCATTTTCAGAAGGTCAGAAATGACAAGATTAATATTTATCTTAATATAGATTTCCTAGAGGTTTATCCATTTACATAGAAGTTTTGCCTACATTTTGCTCTGGTCTGCTCATCCTAAAAAAGCCATTGCTTTTCAATGGGCTCTACAGGCTAAATGGTGTCTGTATAGTATACCTTATACTTGGAACTAATTGGCTATTAAAGGTGGATTGTTCCCAAAGCACTATGTGTTGTAGAGACCAGATCTTGGGGACCATGGAGCTCATAAAACAGTTGAAGGAATTCCTAATGATCTCTAGCAGAAGAGTATGAGTAAAAGTGGAGACATCTTTTAGCCCAGCCTTTCTCAACCTTTTCAATACGGAGGAACCTTTTAAATAACTTCTGGTCTCAGGGAACCCCTACTAAAACTTACTATATCTACAACTCATGATACATTAGTGTGATGGTCATTGTGAAGAATTACTCCCTTACAAATAGCTAAAAAGATCAATGGTGTCAGTGGGAATTTATATGAGAGACAGAAATTGCTCATTGCTCAAAGAACCCCTAGCAACCTCTGGGGGAACTTAGGGTTCCATGGAAGCCTGGTTGAGAAAACCAGTTTTAGCCTAACTGGCTCAAGCTTCAGCCCATTCCTCTCCAAGTCTGAGGGCTGCTGAGTATGGAATGGCAGGAAGCTGATACCAAGGCACGTTCAGGTATTTATTTTAGATCTTTGTGGGTTAAGCACCAATATTCCAAGATGCTGCTTGAAACACTGAAAGGAGAGACAAAAACTTTCTTACTCTCTGCAGAACCCTGAACAGATACTCAAGTAAACAACTTTGTGAAGCAGCCCTAAGGCCTATATGACAAACTAACAATTATGTCACTGGCAGAGGGCAAATAAACCATTGACTATCTATTTTCATTGAGGTGTCTACATTGTTTAGGAATATGCAACTCCATGATTTCTTTGCTTTCTCTGTGTGGGTTGCGACCAGCGGCAGAATTAGTAGCGAGGGCAAAAATAACCCCACTCACCTGTTTCCAGCAAGGGGGCAGTCGCTCGATGATAAGAGACACTCTACAGTGTTTAGGCAAGTAAGGGAACAACACCTCTTTGGTATGGCCAGTTAGAGAGCAACTCAATGGAAGCAGATTAGTGGTTTTTTTGCCTCTTCTAGTGGGTTGCCACCAACAGCAGGAGTACTAACATGTCATAGGACTAGCTTTCCAGCTTCCTAACCAAACATTTGTCAACATTTTAAAATGAGTGACACTAAGATTGTGAATCACTGCCAAACATACATAATCCAAGGTTCACAAGACCATAGACGTCAATAGTTCCCATTCTGCTGTGTATCCTGAAACAGCATTTAAAACACTCATTTATTTAATCAATTCTACAAGGTCAGATACACCCAGAACTGATATTTTGGGTGGATACTTCTGATTTAAAATACCATCTAAGCATTTTGCATTTCTCAAAAATTCCAGTGGTGAATAAACCAAGTGTTGTCCATAGGGCTTGTTTATAAAATCTGGAAAAAACAAGTACCTCCCACAAGTGAACAAACTGCTCACACTAATCTATCCAGTTTCATGTTCTTTTCACTGAAAAAATGAAATAAGTAATCTGATTTGCCACTATAGGCCACTTCTTGAAAAAATTATGATCTCCATTACTTTTTATAAATTCTTATAACTTAACCCCCTCCCACAAAGCCCTAAGGTTGGGGTACTTATGCTGCATATCAATTATAAGTTAATTGTACATTAGGGAGGATCAGACAATCCGATACATCCCCATGGCTTAGACCAGCCTGTTGGATGCAATGGAGCAGAGAATTTAAGAGACATAAGAAATCATCATGAGATTCCAACTGGCAACGGTCACGAAAAACTAATCGGACTGGTTTTAAGCGGACTGACCCTTTAACTTAAAAATCCCACTGAGAAGGAAAATATTACAAGAGAACCCTATGATAAGTTAGCACTCTAGATTTTGGGATTGGTGTATTGAAAAACCCTATGGTATGCTGTCACTCTTGATGTTGGGATTGGTGTGGTTAAAGCAGGGAGTATGTCATTAGGGTCAGCAGATGGGCAACCTCCATCTTTGACATTTTGGTGTACAATGAAAACTGAGCTTAAACTACAGGGAAGTAGAAGTCTTTCTGTGCACATGGGAATTTCACGAAGCCACCATAAAACACCCTTTCTCAGACTCAACCCCTGAACATTTCTAGAAAATGTTACATTTTCCACATGGATTTTCCAATATCTCCACCCGAGTAGGGCAAATCACATTTTTATTGAAAGTACTGTATATCAAAACTTTAAAGTCTTTGGCCAAATACCGTATAATCACACAAAAAAACTAACATAAAAAACTAAAAATGCCATCCTATCTTAGTTTCCCATACAATAGAGTTCAAACATGCATCAATGAATATCTGCAATCCCAATAATTGACTCATATGAATAGCAAAATTGGCCCTCCAAAATTGGACCTGGGACAGTTTTGGTATCCATGAGTCTAATGCTCTCATTACCCTCCCTAGCGGTATGATTATTTCAGATTTTTGGTGCTGAAAGCGGTACCATTTTTTTGCATTGAAATATGTAGTTTTTTTATTGTAGGCTGTAATATTTAGGAATAACTCACTGAAATCTGTCTGAACAAGAGTCTATTAAACATCCCGGGTATGATAAAATTTGAAACACAAAATCATCAATTATAATTTAATAAATAATCATAAAAAATAATAATATAATAATAATACATTTAATTCAATAATATAATCAAACCAAAAACACTGAAATTTGAAATATAGCGCCAAGTTCGCACATCACTGAGCAAAGTCGCAAAATCGTTTTCAGTGTCTGATGACGAATTTCTCCACGAATCATTAGCACTCAATTCTGCAAGTGGTTCTGATTTACTATCGCTGTTCTCTAGCTGATCTAAACACGCTTTTGACCTAAAGAGACACTTTTTGGATGCCATGGACATTTCTCAGTTTCCAGGCAGAAAGAACAGTAAAAATGCAGGCAGGGCGCAGGACAAAGCACTCGGGACAAAATGTATGTGAAATGGTTTGAAACAGCAATGTTTTACTATGTAAAATTTGTTTTGAAAAAAATGACTTTTTTTTTAAATTTTCAAATTTCCTGCCGCCGGCGGCGCCCGTACATCCCGACGTCACAGGGACCGGAACACGGAAGCTGGATGCCAGCATCGGCTGGAGGAGATGGCCGGGGACGCTGCAGGGGACACATCGCGGGAGCGAAGGACAAGGTAAGCTCTGCAGGGACTCCCTATGCAGCGCCGCATGGTAAGCCCGAGTGTAGCTCGGAGTTACCGCTTTTGGTACTGACATTTTACCCCGAGCTACACTCGGGAATACCGCCAGGGAGGTTAAAACACATAGGCATGGAAGCAATAGTCCTCAAGTAAGCTGTTAAATGGTGGGTACTTGAGAGATGACAGATCACCTGGTGTACCCTTCTGTATGACCATCCGTATTTTGCATCTCCCACTTTATCAAGGCTCTGATATGGACATGTTACTGGTAACGCCTGTTGAATGCAATAATGTAATAATACGAGGTGTAAAGTCCAGAGGGGGACAAATCGATACACCACTTAGACAGACCAGAATTGGTCATTCCTTGAGCTCTACTGTAGAATTCACAAAGCCATTTTGTTCAAACCTCTCTCATACCAGTGAGTTGATTGATACCAGCAAAGCAGCAATGACTGGGCCCACGCATAGGCCTAGTCATAGAAAAGGGTTCAAAACTAAAAATGGCAAGTTAAGATTAAGTTCATGCAGCTAATTGAATATCCATTCTTACACTGGGGAGGATAAATCCGAGAATCTAATACATTTACCTGGCTTACACTGGCCACAACAATTGGATGGAACTGAAAGGAGCTTTCCAATAGACATAAGAAAAACTCCTGTGTTTCAAACTGGCATTGGTCATGCAAAATTCAAATGACAGTTTAAGTGGACTGACCTTTTAACTTAATAATCAGATGTAAAATTAAAAGACTTCAGTAGAGCTGACAGGACTTGGTGCTTTAAGCCCTATGTTAAGTCAACACTCTTGATTTTTGGTAAAATAAGGGGGGAAGTTAGGTCGGTTATCAGGGTCTGTAAGTGGGCACCCTCCTTCGACATTTTGTTGATGAAGAAAATTTAGCCTAATTTAGAGGGAAGTGGTCATTTTTCTGTCCAAATAGACAAATTCTCAAAATATTTTTTTCTGTGTGGTCCTAGTCATTGGAGAAGCTTTGAACCCAAAGAGAGCCAGATATGACTGAGCTCATGTGGGAATCTGAATATCCATTCTCACATTATTTCTGTTATTGAGCGGGCTCACCATTGAAAGAGTTATTATCCCTCCTTTTTAACCCCTTCTCGCCAGCGCCTCCTGGCCCTTTAAGAGTTTCAGGAGCCGGGAGGCGGGGTTTAGGGTCATGTCACGGCAGTCACATGACCGAGAAAGGTCCCAATCGAAAGAGGAGATCGGGACCTTTCCGTGAGTACCGGACATGTGTGCTGGGAGCGCGCAAGGCGCGCGCTCTTGGCACATATGTCCTTTTTTAATAGTACGCAAATGTGCGGCCGCTCGGTGTCTAGGCCCAGACCCTGGGAGGCCACACATTTGTGTTCGGCCGGCGTGAAGAGGTTAACCTTACTAAGGTATCAGCATTCACATGAAGTTTAACAGTTCTTTGTACAAGGTACTTTGATTCTTTTACTTAATTAGATTGTCTCAAGGGTCTCCAGGATCTACTTAAAGCTAAACTAATACTGTCTAACTACAAGTGTCATATGTATTCTTCCTTGAATCTTGATGAGCTTTGTGTATTTCTTCCAGATCTGTGCAGTAATCCAGTGGGAGACTTTCCCTCTGTGGAGCTTCCTGTAATAAAGACCGCTCACTGCTGCTCTCTCGCCTTCTGCAGGGTGACTGGTCTTGTCTCCGCCCCCTCTTGTAGTTTTCTGCTTGTAACCTGCAGTAGGTGAAACTGCTGGGCCCCTCCTACAGCTCTGTTAGGCCCCTCCCCACTGCTTTTCTCTCTGCACAGGCTATGTACAGAACAGTGATGATGTCACAGCTACTTTTATAAGGTAGCATTTGCGTTTGTAATGGCATTTGGTGAATTTCCTGTCCCCAGAGTTCATGGATGGAAGATAGAATCCAATTAGCTACTTTGAACAACATCAGCAGTTCTTTCCCCGGACACGGCATAGTTCACTCATCTTACCTGATGGCAGCCCTGTATATCTGAGTCTCTGGAGTAGCACGGGTATGAGCTTCGCTCTGATTTACCTGTAAAAAACAACACAAAAATCAGATTAAACTTCACTCTAAGGCTTCATGCGCATGTGTTTTTATAAGCTCCTAGAAGCTGCTATCTGCATTTTTTTTTCTGCTTCCAGAAGTTAAAGTGTGTTATCCCATGTGCCCATGCACACTATTTTAAGCTAGTAGCGTTTTTCAAGCTTCAGCGTTTAGAAGCAGAAAAAAAATGATTTTGTAGAGCTTTTGGAAGCATTTTTTACGGCAGGAAAGAATGCTAAACGCTACTAAAACAGCTTTTTCTCTAGCTTTTTTCCCCCGTATATGTACAGTAAAATCGCTAATAAAACACTAATGCTTCCAAACCCTACTAAATGCTACAAAAATGCTACTAAAAATGCTATTACCAGCGTTTTTTTATCCAGCGTTTCTGAGCTTAAAAAAAAACACTAGTGTGCATGGAACCTACACATTCTTGGTAGCAGTCATTGGGGTTTATTTACTAAGTCCTCATGCACACTGGATGTTTTTACAGCGGCTGTTTTTGGCTTTTGACATTTTTTTCTACAGCCAGTACACTCCCCAGCATGTTATCCTATATGTCCATGCACACATAGACTGTAATTAACGTTTTTTTGGCAGGTGTGATTTTTGGTTGAAAAAAAAACAGAGACTAAAGTGTTTCAAGAGGAGTTTTTTAGCTGTAAAAACGCTCTAACGCTGAAAAACGCAGCAAAATGCGGTAAAACGCTGCAAACCGGCGTTTTTTTTTGGGGGGGGTCAAAAACGCTAAAAACCACAAATGGAAAAAAACGCAGGAAAACGCTGCAAACCGGCGTTTCTTGGACTTTAATTCACCCAAAAAAAAATTTTTTGGTAAAAAAACAATACAAAAGAAAAACGTGGAAAAACGTGGGAAAATGCAGCTAAACGTGGCAAAACGTTAAAAAAGCTAAAAAACGAACGTTACTTTACACAGCTAAAGTTACCAGCATTATCAAAATGTCCAGTGTGCACGAGCCCTGGTTCACACTGATGCGGTGCGGAATTCGCAGCGTTTTTAGTGCGAATTCTGCACCGCATCAAATCGCACCCTGTTCATACAACACCTGACATCAGTCCGCAAAACGCGGTGTGATGTGCAGAATCGGATCGCATAGGTGTGAATACCTATACGATCCGATTCTACTGCGGACCAAAAAAGGGTCCTGCATGTTTTTGGTACGGGTGCACTGCAAATAGAGCCATACAAAATGTATGGCTCTGATCGCACTGCATACAAATCGCATGTAACATGTACAGGAATGAAGTGCGGTTCCTGTGCGAATCACATGGGATGCACCGCATGTATGTGAACCCAGGCTCAAGCTAGTTCACTCAGAATCTGGTGCAGCTGTACATGGCAGCCAATCAGCTTCTAACCTTAGATTGTACAGTTACGCTTTAGCAATAAAACCTGGAAGCTGATTGGTTTCTATGCAGAGCTGCACCAGATTCTCAGTGAACCAGCTTTAGAAAAAAAAAATCCCATTTGGTTCAAAGAAGTCACTGCTTTTAACGCATCATTACTGCTATAACTTCATTTTTACTTGCACAAGCAGCATGATTGAACACCACCTGGCAACAAGTCATGTAAGTGGTCACAAGCTCTAAGGCGGAATGCCAAGCAGACATAAAAGGCACAAATTAATGCAGCTCTGTATTCATTAATACATTTCATGTTTGCTCTCCCTTTTGCTACCAGAAACGTTTTTGCATTTTTTGCAAAAGATTAAGGGTCCATGCACACTATGCTGGGAAAATATAGTGTTTTTTTAGTAGCATATCAGTAGCTCTATAATAGTGTTCAGAATCGTTTAGGAGTATTAGGGTTTTATTAGACACCAAATCATTTTGATTCCCTGGGATGACTGCCAGATATGGTGCCGAACATCGATCGGTCAATTCACAAAATGTGGAAGAACAAGCGGCCACTGAATCGTGCCCCATAATTGGTCTTGGCAGGAGGAATAGTGCGCTATCGGTAGTGTCAGTGAGAGGAATAGTTCCCTAATAATGGTGTCAATGGGAGGAATGGTGCCCCATTTATGGTGTCAATGGAAGTAATCGTGCTCCAGCATTGGTCTTAGCAGGAGGAATAATGCTCTATCGGTAGTGTCAGTGGGAGGAATAGTGCCCCATTAATGGTGTCAATGGGAGGAATGGTGCCCCATTAATGGTGTCAATGGAAGTAATCGTGCCCCATCATTGGTCTTAGCAGGAGGAATAGTGCTCTATCGGTAGTATCAGTGGGAGGAATAGTGCCCCATTAATGGTGTCAATGGGAGGAATGGTGCCCCATTAATGGTGTCAATGGAAGGAATCGAGCCCCATCATTGGTCTTAGCAGGAGGAATAATGCTCTATCGGTAGTGTCAGTGGGAGGAATAGTGCCCCATTAATGGTGTCAATGGAAGTAATCGTGCCCCATCATTGGTCTTAGCAGGAGGAATAGTGCTCTATCGGTAGTGTCAGTGGGAGGAATAGTGCCCCATTAATGGTGTCAATGGGAGGAATGGTGCCTCATCATTGGTGTCAGTCGGAGGAATAGTGTCTCATCATTGGTGTCAATGGAAGGAATAGTGCCCCATCATTGGTGTCAGTCGGAGGAATAGTGTCCCATCATTGGTATCAGTGGGAGGAATAGTGCCCCATCATTGGTGTCAATGGGAGGAATGGTGCCTCATCATTGGTGTCAGTCGGAGGAATAGTGTCCCAAGGGCCGGATAGAGGCAATCAAAGGGCTGCATCTGGTCCCTGGGCTACAGTTTGAAGACCACTGTGATAGTTCTAAATTTTTTCTGTTACAAGATATTAGCACCACTGTTTAAGAAATGCAAAATTAAAAAAAAAAAATTTTGATTCCCTGGGATGACTGCCAGATATGGTGCTGAACATCGATGGGTCAATTCACAAAATGTGGAAGAACAAGCGGCCACTGATGATGTCAGCTTTGAAGATGGTGTTGTGGTTTTACAAAAGGAGGTACAAAGTAATATCAGGAACTTAAAAGAGCATATTGGATGAGACAAGCTGTAATGATTTAAATGTGTTTAGATGACCATATGACGGCGCTATATAAGTACCTGTAATAAATAAATATTATTTTCTTTCATTAGATAGGAGGGAGGGAGGTCCGCTTTAACCAGTGGTATGTAGTTCCCACAGCATACCAATGTATGAAATGAATGCTCCACAGCTTTCACACCCCCTATCCTGTTCTCGACAATCAGCATCTACACATGACATGGCGATTGGTTAAGGTGTTGGTGCTACATGTGTGGATAGTAATGCTGGAGTATCTTCCTGACACTCATTTAGAACTAAAGAAGTGGCTTGGATAAGCTACAAAACATCTTCAACATTACAGAACTCCGGTTGAATGTGACTACTAATACTAGATACACCATGACCTGGATAAATGGGAACCTTCAGATATGCTACAATACCAGTTTTCACCAGCAGGTGGCAATGCATACATTAAAAAAGTCAAAAGCTGCACACAGAGGGGAACAACTACTGTATGTTGCTTCCCCCAACTGCCCCAACCAAAATAATGGTTTTGTTTCATGTAATTTGCCAGGTTTTAAAACAACACATCATCATCATGTGCATCTTCCCCACCCCACTTCTAGGATCTGCCCACCAGTTGAAGGGTTTTTCCACTTTTTATCATTACGTGTTATACTGTACATCATTGAAGACAAATTCCACCTTATAAGGTTGAATATAATATAATGATAAAAGATAAGAAATATTGTTTGTAAACAATGTAACAGTGCAAGAACTCAACCTTGCAAAATTCAGTAGGCTGGACTTTACATGTAGCTCTGAAAAAAAACATGAATTTCAATAAAATGTGTCAAATAAAATATATTTTTCAAACTAAAATAAATCCAAAAGGATGTTAATCCATAAAACAGCCACAGACATCTATGAACCTACATCAACGCGTTTCACAGCCAGAGTCTGCTTCCTCAGGATTTGGAATAAAGTTCTGGCTACTTCCATTAAATGTGATGATAGCCACAAAATCTATATGGATTCTGTATATGTCCCCTTTAAGACTGCCAAACACATACGTGAAGTAGCACATACGTGTCGCTGGGTGGCCAATGTTTCTGTGCTGAAAACGCGCTCTCAGCTCAGAGACCGAGCTGTGAAAGACAGCTCTTGGTCCCTGGTAATGATAGGTAGCTGGTGGGACTGGCTGCCAATAATGTAACCACTGTGGCAGCCAATCACAGTCGATCTTTCCCACCCCTGGGATTCATAAGTTTTAAAGGGAAGCCGAGGTGGGCAGGAAGGGGTTAACTACTTGTGGACCGCCCACTGCCTTTTTACTGTGGCAGGGCTGCCCCGCTGCGCTGCATCATGTACATGTAAGTGATCCAGCATTTCTGGGTAGGGGGCGCACATGCCCGCCACCCTGTCTGTGCTGTGATTCACTACAGCACAAGTAAGTTAGTAGGTCCCTGCATATGATTTGGGTCCGGGACCTGCTGATTGGCTGAGCGAATCACAGCACAGGCCCTGTGTTTACTGACAGCACAGGACGGTACATGGAGCAGCAATGTGGCTGTTTCTTTGTCACTGTGAAGCAAGGAGAAAACACAGCCATATCTATTAGTAAAAGCAGCACACATTACACATTGTTAGGGACACAGTAAAGCCGGCCATACATGGGTCAATTTTCAAAACAATTTTTTTATTGGAAAATATGACCTAAGAATAATCGGCCGATTTTCGCAGTTAGTAGGGCAATGGCACCGGCTGATTTTCGTGGTTCCTCCCCATTTCATTTATTGGGCATGCTGGAAAATTCATGAAAAATGGCCGATTTTCGAAATCATTGGTGGTACCATCTGATTACAGAACGAACGATGTTTTCGAATTTTGGTCGAAAAATCGTTCAGAATTTGACCCATGTATGGCCTGCTTTAACCTTTGATTGGTGCTAGATGTTAACCCCTTCCCAGCCAGTGTCAGTACAGTGACCATGTATAGTATTATCAGTGATCTCTGTATTCATGTAACTGGCGATGTCACTGTCAGCTAATCAGTTCCCAACCAGTGCCAGTTAGTGTCACATTGCCCGCTGCACTATCACAGTTCCACTCAGGGGCGGACTGACCATTTGGAAACTCGGGCACTGCCCGAGGGCCCGGGGTCAGTAGGGGGCCCCATGAGATGCCCCTGCTACTTTTTTCATAGGCTTTTTTGAGTTTGGGCAAGGACACTGGGGCCCCATGATCCCCTATTGCCCGGGGGCCCCATGAGTTGTCAATCCACCCCTGGTTCCACTATAACACCCTGGTCAAATCAAGCCGGACTTTCAAAGTCGGATGACCTGCCGATTTCAGGAGCGATTTACAAGACATCTGACACATATGTCTATGCAAATCGCATGAAAAGTAGTACGGAGTGCGGAGCCGCACTGATTTGACAGCTTTAATTGTGGACAATAGGGTGCGACTTGGCATATGATTTGCAAATCTCATAGCATGCAAATAACAAGCTAAGTCGCACCCAGTCTGAATGGGATTTATTTATTTTAGGTACTTATATTGCGGCATCAATTTACACAGCACTTTACATATATATTGTACATTCGCATCAGTCCCTAACCCTCAAGGGGCGTACAATCTAAGGTCCCTAACTCACATTCATACATACACATACTATGGACAATTTAGACAGGAGCCAATTAACCTACCAACATGTCTTTGGAGTGTGGGAGGAAACTGGAGTACCCGGAGGAAACCCACGCAGGCACAGGGAGAACATGCAAACTCCAGGCAGGTGGTGCCGTGGTTGGGATTCGAACCAACGACCCAAGGAATGAGATGTGAGTTGCTGATCACTGTCAAAGACGTAGCAGAATTTTGGCCTAAATTTACGAAGAACTTAGATTTTTTTTTTTAATTTTTTATTGGATATGTTTTACAGCAGAAAGAAAATATCTTTCCTTTTTTTTATTCAACATTTTCAGTCTTTTTTCGTTTATATAATAAAAAAATTAAAAAAACAGTGGTGATTAAACACCACCAAAAGAAAGCTCTATTTGTGTGAAAAGACTATATAAATTTCATTTGGGTACAGCGTTGCATGACCGTGCAGTTGCCGGTTAAAGCAGTGCAGTGCTGAATAGAAAAAAAATGGCCTGGTCATAAAAAGGGTAAAATCTTCCAGAGCTCAAGTGGTTAAACTGAACACACACATAATGATAAAGAATCGATCGATCATAGATTGATTATCATCATTTCCATAAAAATCAATCAATTAAAATCAATTATTCCGCACATCAAGGGGAAAGACTTCTGTGCAACTGAATTTTCAGCTACGGCTGACTGCGCCTTTTCAAAGCAAATGGTAGATTCCTGATCGATAAATCTTTTGACAAATCTGGTTCACGCTGATGGGGAGCATGGGGTAGAAGAGCTTTCAGGGATTTGGAGCATAGGGTAGAAAAGCTTTCAGGGACCTGGAGCATGGGGTAGAAGAGCTTTCAGGGACCTGGAGCATGGAGTAGAAGAGCTTTCAGGGACCTGGAGCATGGGGTAGAAGAGCTTTCAGAGATTTGCAGCATGGGGTAGAAGAGCTTTCAGGGACTTGGAGCATGGAGTAGAAGAGCTTTCAGGGACCTGGAGCATGGGGTAGAAGAGCTTTCAGGGATTTGGAGCATGGGGTAGAAGATCTTTCAGGGATTTGGAGCATGGGGTAGAAGATCTTTCAGGGATTTGGAGCATAGGGTAGAAGAGCTTTCTGGGATTTGGAGCATGGGGTAGAAGAGCTTTCAGGGACATGGAGCATGGGGTAGAAGAGCTTTCAGGGACCTGGAGCATGGGGTAGAAGAGCTTTCAGGGACCTGGAGCATGGGGTAGAAGATCTTTCAGGGATTTGGAGCATGGGGTAGAAGAGCTTTCAGGGATTTGGAGCATGGGGTAGAAGATCTTTCAGGGATTTGGAGCATGGGGTAGAAGAGCTTTCAGGGATTTGGAGCATGGGGTAGAAGATCTTTCAGGGATTTGGAGCATGGGGTAGAAGAGCTTTCAGGGATTTGGAGCATGGGGTAGAAGAGCTTTCAGGGATTTGGCGCATGGGGTAGAAGAGCTTTCAGGGACCTGGAGCATGGGGTAGAAGAGCTTTCAGGAATTTGGAGCATGGAGTAGAAGAGCTTTCAGGGACCTGGAGCATGGGGTAGAAGAGCTTTCAGGAACCTGGAGCATGGGGTAGAAGAGCTTTCAGGGACCTGGAGCATGGGGTAGAAGAGCTTTCAGGGACCTGGAGCATGGGGTAGGAGCAGCTTTAGGGACTGGTCTAGTGGAGAAGCAAGTAAGTAAATATACTTTTCCATGTCCCTAGACCTAAACAAGCAGCTAATCCTTGCAGTGCAGGCACAGCTCCACTTCGAAGGAGAATTTTTAAGTTCCCTGGAGTTCATCTTTAGGCTCCATTCACGCTAGGTTTTTTAAAATCACGGGCGGAATCACCGCGATTCTGCCCGCGATTTGAAAACGCACTGTAAAAGTGTAACAACACGCAACTGCGTTTTCAGGTGCCATTCATTTCAAAGGCACCTGAAAAGGCAGGGCATTTTTGCCACAATCGCGATGCATTTTTCCGTAAGGCAAACGCATCGCGATCACGCAAACATAATCGTGGGACGCAAGCTGCCCAAAAAAAGATTCCAAAACATTGAAATGAAACAGAAATGAAAAAACCTAGTGTAAATGGACCATTAGTCCTCGGTCACACTGGCTGCAAATGTGCATGCGATTTGCAAATCGCACGCCAAGTCGCACCCTATTATCCGCAATTAGAGCGGTCATATCAGTGCGGTTCTGACTTGGTCGGAGCAGCAACAATTTCTAAAGTAGCACATACACTACTTTTGGTGCAATTTGCATACAGATCTGTGACAAATCACACCTGAAATCTGCATGTCGTCCAACTTTGAAATCGTGCGACTTTACTGTCTGATTATGTCCATATTTCTGTGCTCAAAGCGGTACATTCTTTTGCATGGAAATATGTATTTTTTATTGTAGGCCTGTAATTTTTAGGAATAACTCACTGAAATCTGTCTGAACAAGAGTCTATTAAACATCCCGGGTATGATAAAATTTGAAACACGAAATCATAAATTATGATTTAATAAATAATCATAAAAAATAATAATATAATAATAAATTTAATTCAATAATATAATCAAACCAAAAACACTGAAATTTGAAATATAGCGCCAAGTTCGCACATCGCTGAGCAAAGTCGCAGAATCGTTTTCAGTGTCTGATGACGAATTTCCCCCACGAATCATTATCACTCAATTCTGCAAGTGGTTCTGATTTACTATCGCTGTTCTCTAGCTGATCTAAACCGCTTTTGACCTAAAGGGGCACTTTTTGGACGCCATGGACGTTTCTCAGTTTCCAGGCAGAAAGAACAGTAAAAATGCAGGCAGGGGACAGGACAAAGCACTCGGGACAAAATGTATGTGAAATGGTTTGATACAGTAATGTTTTACTATGTGATTTTAGTGTATTTAGTGAATGTCACTTTTTGTCATTTTCAAATTCCCCGCCGTTCCGTCCCCCGTACGTCCCGACAGGGGACGGAACCCAGATGACAGATGCCGGCATCCGCCGGAGGACATTATTGGGGACACTGCAATAGGGACATCGCGGGAGCGCAGGACAAGGTAAGAGAAGAACAGATCCCGGAGCAGTGCCGCATGGTAAGCCCGAGTGTAGCTCGGGGTTACCACTTGTGGTACTGAAACTTTACCCCGAGCTACACTCGGGAATACCGCCAGGGGGGTTACGGTTCCATCAGTGGGCATCAGTATCATGCAGCCATCATGCAGTGTATGGTACGGTACCTTACACTTTGCAATCTCCGTATTAGGCCATGCACCAATATAACACAGAGAACATGTGGCAGCGGACTACTGAACATTGTATATAATGACACCACGGAAGGATTTATTACATAACGACAGTTAACTAGAAGGCCCTCAGATCTGAAGCACCAGATAAAGAATAATACATTAACCAGCCACAAAAATATCTCCTATTAGTGTAGGAGGGGAAGTAGACGGCACCGGGGATGCTGAATCGGCCCGACCATATATATGTCATAAAGCAGAAGCTGCACATTAGAAGAAACGCACGCAGAGAACACTTAATGAGCCCTGCGGTGCCAACAAATCATAGATTCAGCCTCTTCCATTTCTACATACAATAAAACATTTAAAGACACGGGAAGATGGAGCTCCGGGCTTAGGGGGCATCTTGGGATATGTCACTTTACTCGGGCACTGTCACCTGCACTTCGTCTCCTCTACTAATTACAGAATGAAGGAAATTACCTTCTGCTACCTTCCAGAAACTTCTATCACATTAGTAGTCTAACACAGATTTATCCATCTACTGAAAATGTATTTGTCTAATATCTGTTTATCTAGTCAGGTACTATGAAATGCACCACAAGAAGTTCTTAAATATCTATCTATGTAACTATTTTTCCATTATCAATCTACCTACCTACTACCCACCTCTCCATATAATATCTATCTATCTATCTATCTATCTATCTATCTATCTATCTATCTATCTATCTATCTATCTATCTTATGTAATATCTACAGTATTTATCTAATACCAACTTACCTATCTGCCTATCTATCCATGCTTCCATCTATCTCATATCTACCTATAAATCCATCCATCTACTATCTATTTAATATGTATTTATCTATATACACTATATTGCCAAAAGTATTGGTCGGCCTGCCTTTATACGCACATCAACTTTAATGGCATCCCAGTCTTAGTCCGTAGGGTTCAATATTGAGTTGGCCCCGCCCTTTGCAGCTATGACAGCTTCAACTCTTCTGGGAAGGCTGTCCACAAGGTTTAGGAGTGTGTCTATGGGAAGGTTGGACCATTCTTCCAGAATTTGTGAAGTCAGGCACTGATGTCGGACGGGAAAGCCTGGCTCGCAGACTCTGCTCCAATTCATCCCAAAGGTTCTATCGGGTTGAGGTCAGGACTCTTTGCAGGCCAGTCAAGTTCCTCCACCCCAAACTCACTCATCCATGTCTTTATCGACCTTGCTTTGTGCACTGGTGTGCAGTCATGTTGGAACAGGAAGGGGCCATCCCCAAAGCACAAAGTTGGGAGCATGAAATTGTCCAAAATGTCTTGGTATGCTGACACCGTAAGAGTTCCCTTCACTGAACCTAAGAGGTCAAGCCCAACCCCTGAAAAACAACCCCACACCATAATCCCCCTCCACCAAACATTACACTTGGCACAATGCAGTCAGGCAAGAACCGTTCTCCTGGCAACCGCCAAACCCAGACCATCGGATTGCCAGATAGAGAAGCGTGATTCATCACATCTCCACTGCCACCCACCACTAACCACTATAATACCACTAACAGTTGACCGTGGAATATTTAGTAACAAGGAAATTTCACGGATGGACTTATTGCACAGGTGTCAACCCATCACGGTATTACGCTTGAATTCACTGAGCTCCTGAGAACGATCCATTCTTTCACAAATGTTTGTAGAATCAGTCTGCATGCCTAGGTGCTTGATTTTATACAACCGTGGCCATGGAGGTGAATGGAACCTCAAACAAATGATTTGGAGGGGTGTCTGAATACTTTTGGCAATATAGTGTATCTATCTATTGATCTATACATCTACAGAGGTTGGACAATATTATGGAAACACTAGATAAAAGAACAAAATCATAACGATTAATATGGTGTTGAACCTCCTTTGGCATCCACAATGGTCTTAATTCTACTGGGAATTGACAAATATAAGTCTCGGACGGTGGATAATGGAATCTGATACCACTCTTCATGCAATAATTGTTACAGTTCTCGCAGAGATGCCGGAGGCGGAAATTGAACCCAAACCTTGTTCTCCAAAATTGACCATAGTGGCTCTATAATAGTGAGGTCCGGCAACTGAGGGTCCCAGGGAAGGTGCGAGACTTCATCTGAATGCTCATCAAACCATAATTTGACAACACCAGCTGTCTGAGTCAGAGCATTATCATTTTGGTAAATGGCGTGCACATGGCCGTCCAAAATTTGTACATAGTCGCTTCCAAAGTGATGAAGGGGCCTGCAGAATACCAAGATATGGCTGCCCAAACTATGATTGTGCTGCCACCAGGCTTTACCATCGGCACAATAAATTCCTGGTCGTAAGCTTAGGATGGTGTTTGCAATACGTAAACACGTCCGATTGTTGTGAAAAGTGTGAAGCTTGATGCACGGAACCATATTGCAGTCTTCCATTGTTCAAGTCCACAATTTATGGGTATTGCACCACTCTCTCCTCTTCTGAGCATTAGTATTGGTGACTAGTGGTTTGGTAATTGGAGCTCATCCATGTTATACTTATGGAGTTCCTTCTCTACAGTTTTTGTGGACATGAGCTTTGGAAGACTGAGATTGAGCTCTGCAGTCACTTTTGCAGCAATTGTATTCTTATTCCAGATCACAATCCTGTGCAATGTCCATTTTTTTCTTTCAGTTAGTTGACCATGTTGACCGCACTTAAACTTATCAGATGAATAAATGTATATGACGTCATAACCTTTGATACTCTACCTTGCGCCATGGTAAATTAATTGAAAACTTTAGTCACAGAGGCACCAGCTATAGGGCACCAACAATTTGTTCTCTTTGAAGCTCAGTAAGCTCTGACATGACTCTACATCACTATCAGCTCACGCAGTGAATGAGGAAAATGAGGTTTCCTACCTGTTAGCTTGGTGTCTCATCACACAGTGGAAGCAAAAGAATGTTACACTTCCACTTTCAACGCAAAACATGTCGTCACGTTCACACCTGCAAATCATGTAGTGTTTCGAAATTTTTTTAAAACCCCTCTATGTAATATCTACCTATCTAATATCTACCTACCTACCAATCTATCCTTCCTTCCATCTATCTATCTATCTATCTATCTATCTATCTATCTATCTATCTATTCATTCTTCCATCTATCTAATATCGTACTAGCAAATATTCCATTTACATCAACTTATCTATTATTTTTATTTTATTTATTTATTACAGGTACTTATATAGCGTGTATATTACTCTATCTATCCTTCCATGTAATAGCTACCTGGATAATATCTGTTTATCTATATAATCCATCCATTCATCTATCTACTACAACATGTATCTATCTACTACTTATCTACAGTATCTATCTACTAATCAATCAATTTATGTAATATCTACTTATCAAATATCTATCTACCTATCTATCCATCCTTCCATCTATCCAATATCTACCTAGCTAATATCCATCTATGGTGACAGTGCTTGCTAGGCCCTGCCCTGTCACTGTGTGAGGATAGGCCAAGACACACATGATTCACACTAAGACGCCTTTCACATGGGCAGACCGATCAGGTCGAACTGTCTGTTTTCAGGTGGACCCGATCGGACTATTCATTGTTCTCTATGGGGAGGCAGATATAAATGGACATGTATATGTTTACATGTTTATGTGCTTCAGCTTAGAGGGATGTGTGCTCCTGCCAAACTACTCTCCATGAGAAAGACTACACTCCCTGGTGGGGGAGATTGCTCTAGACACGTGCACGCCAGAAATTTTAGTTTTGTATGTATTCGTCCATTGAAGAATTTTTTTTCGTCATATTCGTTATATTGAGGCGATCATTTCATATATTTGTTGGTCTGGGTGGATTTGAAAAATGTTGCAGTATTTTTGAAAGATTGCTATATATTAGCTTTCCGTTTCAATATTTTCAGACACTAGTCCAACCCACACAGATATATGAGCTGATTGGACAATATCAACTGGCATCATGTGCATCTGATCCATTAGTTATCCAAATTATTAAATGAATTAGAAAATTAAATTAATTTCCCCATGGGCCCGAACTATCGCATCATGTGATGTCATCCAAATAATACGCTAATTTCGTTGTAACCTTTTTTCAAATTTGTTGACATTTGTTACTGTGTTCATTTGGAGATTCATATACAACCGAATCTCCGAAAATCAAAATTTTGTCCGAAAATCGATTTGTAATAAAATTCAGATGTCTAGATTCTTTGTCTATTCGACTAAGAGAGTTGAGGTGGCTATATGAGTCTGGGAGACTGGGAAAGCTGGGACAACTGGATGACTCCAAGGGGCTGATCTACCAAATCTATCTATCTATCTATCTATCTATCTATCTATCTATCTATCTCCATTTATCTATCTATCTATCTATCTATCTATCTATCTATCTATCTATCTATCTATCTATCTATCTCCTAATATCTACCTATTCATCCGTCCACCCACGTAATATTGACTTATCTACTATCTATCTATCTATCTATCTATCTATCTATCTATCTATCTATCTATTTATCTATCTATCTATCTATCTATCTATCTATCTATCTATCTATCTATCTATTTATCTATCCTGTATAATCTATCTATCTATCTATCTATCTATCTATCTATCTATCTCTCTATCCATATTGTTAACAAAAAGCACTATGTATCAATCTATCAATTGATTATTATACTTATCTAATACCCAGCAAATATCTACTTAACATATCTGTTTATCAGAGACCTCAATGCCTGAATCTATTAATCTATCCTTCTAATAACTACCTATCTATGTAATATCTATTTTTCTATCTATGTATTATCTATTTCTCCATCTATATAATACGTATCTAACAAAAAGGTAAAACCACCCAAGCTTTGTGTCCTGCGGCAGCTCCTTCTGTGCTCCTAGAACCCAGGCCGGTCTGTGCTTCTGTAAATATGATTTATTTTGTAGCAAAACAAAAGCTGTTCGCTGAAACTGCTGCCTCCTTTATGCAATACCAGCCGCGCGTTGTCCCATGTCACCGTGACACTTATTGGTGAGTACACGGCTAATCAATCACGGAACCTCCCAGTGGCATTGTGGGTAACAGGCTGCAGAAGATACGGGGCTTCTCCGCTCACACCTCCCCCAGAGTAAACTTCCTTCATGATCAACATCATGATGGAACTGACACCTGGGAAAGAGAAATTGGGTTGGACTTTTGCCACCCTCGCTGAGTTCTACATCGATGAAGCCGGGATTTGAACTAGGCCCAAATCCTGCTGCTAATCTGTGCCAGGCTTAATGATGTGATGCTTTCTGAAGGCTGCTGTCTGCTCCTCCAGACTATAATATAAAGGTCATACTTTATATCCCCATCATATTCATTAACCGAGAGGCCTGCAGCAAGCGGCTCTGGAAAATAGCAGCCCCCCCTTGCCATAGTAAATAGGGGTGTCGGATTGGAAAATATCACTTCAAGATCGTTGGTGCCAAAACACATGTAATTAATTAATGTGATCTTCACCTCCGATTTTTTTTTCCTTTACAAGGAAGAGAAGACCAATTTAGCCTGGCGCTCTTGCAAAGATTACGCATTGGTAGAGGTAGTGATTAAAGTGTGACCGCCGCGAACCAAAGAAAAAGGTTTAAAAAAAAAAAGAAACAAAGAAGCAAATTCAATTAAACCAATAATGTTATGCCCATTCTGATAAAACAGAAAATTAAAAAGGATAAAAAATAGCCTTAAAGTGGAACTTCTCTCAATCAACATTGACTATGTTTAATCCTTATGCTGTGAGCATTGCAAAATAGATAGGAAAGTATATTATATTTACTTGTTTTCAACTTTTATTTTTCAGCTTCTTCCTGGTTTTTATGCCTAGGCATATGATGTCATACATCCCAGGAGTCTTCAGGAGGGGAAGAGGGGCTTTCTCAGCTAAGCACACCCTCCTGCCTGCATGCCTGAGCTAAGGGAAGATGGATTCCAGGACGTCACTGCTACATTAGTCATCTGGCTTTAGTGAAGATGGGCAGAAATGCTAGGAGGTGTTTTTCAAAGTGATTTCTCAGCAAAATAATGGATAGAGACATGGATGGTTGGGGGAAGTTTGCTTTGAATACTAAAATGTTATTAAGTGTTCCTGCATGGCAGACCACTTACTGTTATCTCACATATATATTCTTATTATTATAGACAAATTTTACCACCCTAACTCCTCCCACAGTTTTTACACTACATAGACAGTAATATACCGAATTGGTGTGCTATTACTTTGTTGAACGTTTCGCCGAATGGTTCACCAAATATCGGCGTTTTTATGGTGAAATTGGTCCCATAGGAATGAATGGCGGAATGTTCAAAACTAGAGTGGGAGCTGAAAAATCAGGACATGATTTCTAAACTGCCATCACTCCCTCATTTTCAAGCCCACCTACACAAATCTTATATCAAAACGTTCAGCTATCCCTGCTGCCACTAAAAATGTCCACGGCTAAGCCATAGTCCTGATAGTTTCAGTCCAACCTTTTCACAGTTACTCCGCCCACTCCACCCAGTTACTCCGCCCACTCCAGTTGTAGACTACTGGTGGAGGCAAGAACACTTCACACAATTTCCCCAGAAATGGTAGCTTTTCTAGTTAAACAGTGTTTTTATTTTTTGGTGTTCAGATACAGTATACATCTGCTTTAAATCCTAAATCCTACGTGACTGTCAATGAGTATGCTATAGCACTGTGAATCAAAATTGCATTTTTTTTAACAAAATATCTTACTTGTTTTCAGATTTTTTGTATCTCTGTTGATTTCCTATAGCCTCTTTAAGCCTCTTCCTGTCTACATGCCCTAACCCCAGGTTCACACCTAAGCATTTTCTGCCACGTTTTACAGAAACACAGTACAGTTCATTTAACATGATTTCCTATGGGACACGTTCACATCTACGCGTTTTCACCTGGTGCGTTTTTTGGAAAGGGTCAGGGACTTTTTTAAGCGCAAAATGTTGCGTTTTTGGTTCTATAGACTTCAATAGGAATGCTGCAGAAAAGCATGGATTGCGTTTTTGCCTTGTTTTTGATACGTTTTTGAATCATTTTGTGTTT
Organism: Staurois parvus; assembly: GCF_062004578.1. Lineage (NCBI taxonomy): Eukaryota > Metazoa > Chordata > Amphibia > Anura > Ranidae > Staurois > Staurois parvus. The sequence goes on along the minus strand of NW_028318309.1, from coordinate 2,565,911 downwards.
TAAATCTGCCTACCAACAAGAAAAATGTAAAAAAAAAATTTAAAAAAGGCAAAACGCATCAAAAACGCAAGTGCAAAAACATTTTCTTCTTTAACAACACCGTTGAGGAGATTTCTATTCACTTCCTGTCAGGGGCGGACTGACCATTTGGAAACTCGGGCACTGCTCGAGGGCCTGGGGTCAGTAGGGGGCCCCCTGAGATGCCCCTGGTACCTTTTTCATAGGCTTTTTTGAGTTTGGGCAAGGACACAGGGGCCCCATGATCCCCTATTGCCCGGGGGCCCCATGAGTTGTCAGTCCGCCCCTGCTTCCTGTCCTACAGCCAAAACAGGACGTGAGAGGAAATCCCTCCATAGTCAGGGAATCCTTGGTTGTCATCAAGGTCACTAGGACATTGAATGATTTCATTTCCGATCATTTTCTAGCAACAAACCAAAAAAGGTTTCCTCCCACACTCTAAAGACATGCTGGTAGGTTAATTGGCTCCTGTCTAAATTGGCCCTAGTATGTGTATGTATGAATCTGAGTTAGGGACCTTAAGTTGTAAGCTCCTTGAGAGCTAGGGACTGATGTGAATGTAAACTGCTGCATAAATTGTCAGTGCTGTAAAAACTCCTGTAATACATAGCAGACAATAAAGGTTAGGTTCCCCTTCTAGGAAAAATTAAAAAATGCACAAATTTTTGCAGATGAAGTAAATGGTCCCTGATCAAGCCACATGGGGGTTGGCACAACACGTAGGGCGGAGCTAAGTGACATCAAAGGCGGAACATGAAAGTGTCTGGTCCAGGATAACTGAGTGGTATTATGTAGCCTCTATGGTACATATGGATGAGATCTTTACCCCACGAGTGCAATTTTAATAAAAAAAAGAGGTATTTAGATATCCTATACTATTGCAGTTCTTCCTTGTATTTTTAACAATATGTGGAGAGAGTTGATGTAATAATAACCAGCAGAGGGACACGCTCTTCTTAAAGGGGAACCACATATTAGAAGGGTACCACATAGTATCTCAAAGCGCTGTGTGACCTGAAGAGTTTTAGGTCACGTATTTAAAGTGAGAGCAGTGTGAGCACGTGAGAGGTGGTGCACCAAAATAATTTGTTGGAGTTGTGGGCACAGAACAAGTTTTGAACACTAGTGCATGCATGAACTATTTTTTATATTTTTTATATTATATTATATATTATATTTTTTTGGAGTTGTGAACACAAAGTAGCATTTATTTGCACAAATTTGTTTAAAGCAGTGGTCTCCAATCTGCGGCCCTGGGAGTGGACGTGGCCCTTTGGTTGCCTCTAGCCCTTGCAGCACTATTCCTCCCACTCACACCAGTGATGGGGCACCATTCTTCTCACTCACACCAGTGATGGGGCACCATTCCTCCCACTCACACCAGTGATGGGGCACTATTCCTCCCACTGACACCAATGTTGGGGTGCTTTTCCTCCCACTAATACCAGTGATGGGGCACCATTCCTCCCACAGACACCAATGATGGGGTGCTATTCCTCCTACTAAAACCAGTGATGGGGCATTATTCCTCCCACTAATACCAATGTTGGGGTGCTATTCCTCCCACTAATACCAGTGATGGGGTGCTATTCCTCCCACTCTCACCAGTGATGGGGCATTATTCCTCCCACTAATACCAATGTTGGGGTGCTATTCCCCCCACTAATACCAGTGATGGGGCACTATTCCTCCAACTCACACCAGTGATGAGGCAATATTCCTCCCACAGACACCAATGATGGGGTGCTATTCCTTCCACTAATACCAATGATGGGGCACTATTCCTCCCACTAATACCAGTGATGGAGCATTAATCATCCCACTTATACCAGTGATTGGGGCCTTTTCTACTCCATCTTTTCTCAGTCCAGCCCCCCCTAACGTCTGAAGGACAGTGAACAAACTTTTTATTTAGAAAATGTGGAAACCCCTGGTGTAAAGCATTAAGTATTTATTTGAGTAACTAAAGCGTATGTGTATAGTGCATGTGCAGCATGTGGACACAAAGGGGTTTATTTACTAAAGCTAGAGAGTCCAAAATCAGACTCCCTTCTGCATAGAAACCAATCAGCTTCCAGGTTTCATTGCCAAAGCTTCATTGAACAAGCTGAGGTTAGAAGCTGATTGGTTTCTGTGCAGAAGGGAGTCTGATTTTGGACTCTCCAGCTTTAGTAAATAAACCCCAAAGTGTGATTTCATTTGTTAGTCTGTGATTTATTGTTTGATATATCAAAAAGTGTACTTTTAGTATCTATTTTGAGACACTTAAGACACCATTATTTGCGTGAAAAGCTTTATTTATCATTTGAGGCAACACACTGTTTTTTTGAGTATAGTTTAATTGTTAGTGTGTGGGAACGCAGGTGAATGTTGGCAGCAGCTGGGAATACCATGTAAACTTTTATAGCGTGGAAGCTGGAAATCACTGTAGTAGTCACCACAACTCCAATGATCTCATCTAGCTTCCGGCTCCTGTGCTTAGTGGCTGACCTACTGCATTGTGGACACAAGAGGCCACTTGCTCAGCTTGGGTGTCATTCAGGGAACACTTTGCATTTCATTAATGAATGGAAAGTGTTCTTTGATTGGATGAGGTGGGGCTGAAAAATTATACTTATAGATTAACAAAATTTTATAAAATTTCATTTATTACCGGAATTGATACAACGCCGACAATTTAAGCAGTACTTTACATACTTTCCACTTGCCGACCAGCCACAGTGCATCAACTGCAGCAGGTTGGCACGTCATGTTGCCTGCTGGCGCACCCCCTCCCCCCACAGCATAATGCAGATCTGTGATTGGCCCACAGCTATCACATGGTACCTGGGCCAATCACAGCACCCTGCAGGTGTGATTAGCTGTAGCCAATCACAGATCACTAGTGATCACAGCTGTCATGAATGGTTACCCATACATGACAGCTGAAAGCTTTGCAGTTAGAATGATCTTCATTGTAACAGCAAACAAAATTGTAAAAACAAAACCCTGATAACCCCCTCAAAGTAGTACAGTGCTACTAAGGTGACACTGAACTATACTGATGAAATTATGTAAACAAAATTGCAAATGTAAAAAAAATTTCAAAAAAGAAAAAAACAATTAATAAAAAAAGTTTTTTTTTGTTTTTTTTGTTAAATACTGTCACCAGTCAGTGTCTCTGATCACCGTCACATCAGTCATATGATGACGCTGTACTGTACTGGTGACAGTATGCCAAAAAAAAAAGTGGGAAAAAATGTATTCAATCAAAAAAATTGTGGCAAAAAATTACAACTTTAAAAAACTTACCATGCCTCTTTCTAAATGCCTCAGATTGTCTATTTTCCAAAAAGGGGTCATTTGGGGAGAATTCGTACTGTCCTGGTGTTCTAGGGTCTCAAGAAATGAGCTGCGAGTACATCAGGATGAACTACATATACCATAGTTTGTAGATGCTATAACTTTCATTCAAACCAATTAAAGGATAAGTTCACCTTTTAGTAAAAAATAATAAATGCACTTTTTTTGTAAGTAAAAAATGTGCATTTATTATATTTGGAGCCTGTAAAGCTTTGCACCAGAGATCAGCAAATCATTGGTGCCATGCAGTTCTCCTGCAGACTTGTCAGTATATCTGCTTGCCTGTACGGGATGTATGAGGAAGCAGATATACTGACAGGAAGAATCAGTGAACTACCACGGATCTTCACAGCGTCATGGTAGTTCACTGAGGACTACAAGCCGACAGCCACTAAGGCTGTTGGGACTTGTAGTCTCTCAATCACAGAGCACAGGGCCATGTGGTTGGAGCCCTGCACCGCTCTTTTTTTTTTACTTGACAGCTAGCGAAAGGGGAGAAGATCCCCCGCTACCTGTCAAAGCAGGGGGGAGTGGGGAGCGGGGGCCAGTCTGATCTAAATATGGGTGTAACGTGACAAATTACAAAAGGTGAACTTATCCTCTAATGAATTCTTATTGGAACTTATTTTCTTTTATCAAAGATATGGTGCAGAATACATTTTGGCCTAAATTTATGACAACATTTGATTTTATGGGATATGTTTTATGACAGAAAATAGAAAATATTTTGTTTTTTTATTTCAAAATTTCGGTCTTTTTTTAAATAATTTTTTTTTTATATTGCAAAAAATAAAAAAACCCCAGTGGTGGTCAAATACCACCAAAAGAAAACTCTATTTGTGTGAAAAAAATTATATACAATTCGACAACTTTGAAAAATGTTTCTTAAGCTATGCTTTGTACCCTAAATAGAATAAAAATGTATTGAAAGTGAAAAAAAGATATAAATTTGATTTGGGTACAGTGCTGCATGAACGCGCAATTACCAGTTAAAGTAGTGCAGAAATGACAAACAAAAGCAGCGCAAAAAAAATGATAAAACACAATTACAAAGTGAAAATATGACACAAAATATAACACTTCAATAAATATACACAAATATTTAAATCATTTGACATAAGTCCACCAACTGAAAAATGAAAATTGTGATGAAGTACAAAGTCCTTATTGATCCACCGAGATCACCACGTGAACAACATAACGATACTCGATTGAATGAAATGCACTCAGATATCACCACGTGCTCCAGAGGAAAACCTCCCCCAATTCAGTGGCACTCACCAGATATTGTGGCCGATCCAAACCTGGTAGTGCTTGTGGTGAGTGTCAGCGTAGTACAGATCATCAATCAACCAGCCCTTCATCAATTACAGACTGATACGATGGTGGGACATCCTCCAAACTATTACACTCCGTAATCAGGGAAAGATGTGAAAGGAAGCTCCTAGCGAGAATCCATTGAAAACCATTTATTGGATGGAAAGTATTGCACTCGCATGAAATAAATGAAAGCATGCCAAAACATCCACAATAACTGTAAAGGGTATATGCATATCACATGGGGCGAGTGTCTCACCAGATCCTCCTCGCTGCACGCGAGCGATACGTCACTTCCGGCAGGGGATGTAAGGTGGATGCCTCATTGGCTAGGCCAGGGGTCTGCAACCTTTAAGACATAAAGAGCCACTTGGACCCGTTTCCGAGAGGGAAAAAAAGACTGGGAGCCGCAAAACCATTGCAACATTTAAAACAAATCCGACACTGCATATATTGCAAAAAACGCTCTGGTCATGAAGGGGGTTTAAGGGCCCAGTAAGCAAAGGGTTAATCAGGGCCACAGTGTATCGTCATAATCACAATCATAGCCTTAGGTCAGTGGTGGGCAACCTTTTTTTTCGACTGAGCCAAATCTCGCCAAAACCACAATTGAAATTTATTTTGAGAGAAACATTTTTAAAACTGAAAATACATCCCCCATATAGTAATTCATCCCCCATAGTAATTCATCCCCCCTATAGTAATTCATCCCCCATAGTAATTCATCCCCCCTATAGTAATTCATCCCCCATATAGTAATTCATCCCCCGTAGTAATTCATCCCCCCTATAGTAATTCATCCCCCCTATAGTAATTCATCCCCCCTATAGTAATTCATTCCCCATATTGTGTGAATTCACTTACCTTTGCTCCGCGCGTTGCTCTCGCTGGGTTCCCGCGCCGCTCTGGTCTTCAGGGCGGACTGTGAGAGGAGAGGAGTTCGTCACGCTGCCCCGCCTACATCCGGGCTGCCCCGCCTACATCCTGACAGCCAATGTTTGCCAGCGGGCGCCCGGCACACAGAAGATCTGCATTAAAAGAGCCGCGGCTTGCCGACCCTATTGCCTGTCACCTGGTGGGCAGTGTGCTCCGGAGCTGCAGGAAAGGTGAAAAAGAGCCGCATGCGGCTCCGGAGCCGCGGGTTGCCGACACCCGGGCTAGGCACATGTGTTATCACATCTTGCATGTCAGTCCCAAGCTGGGCAGTTGGGGAGGTCAGAGAAAAAACCTCATGGCCTACCTTGTAATATAATACACAAAATATCAGGAGCGCTGGCTGAGCCCGGGTTCCCACCGATGCGGTGTAGAATTTGCAGCGTTTTCTGTGCGAATTCCGCACCGCATCAGAATCGCAGAATTCATGCGAACCGCTGTGGGTGTGTATGTTAACAACATTCCGAAATCGGTCCGCAAAATGCAGTGCGATGTGCAGAATCGGATCACATAGGTGTGATTACCCATGCAATCCGATTCTAGCACGGACCAAAAAAAGGGTCCTGAACCTTTTTAGTGCGGGTGCGGTGCGATTAGAGCCATCCAAAATATGGCAGCACAGTAGCTAAATGGTTAGCACTTCCGCCTGGCAGTATTAGGCTCATCGGTTCAAATCCCAACCACGGCAACCCCTGCCTGGAGTTTGTATGTTCTCCCTGTGCCTGTGTGGGTTTCCTCTGGGTACTCCGGTTTCCTCAAACTCTCCAAAGACATGCTGGTAGGTGAATTGGCTGCTGTCTAAATTGGCCCTACTATGTGTATGTATGAATGTGAGTTAGGGATCTTAGATTGTACGCACCTTGAGAGTTAGGGACTGATGTGAATGTGCAATATATATGTAAAGCTGCGTAAATTGATGGCGCTAAATAAGTACCTATAATAAATAAATAATGATACAAAATGTATGGCTCTAATCGCACCGCACACAAATTGCTTGTGATTTGCACAGGAATGCAGTGCGGTTCCTGTACGGATCACATGGGATATACCGCACCGCATTAGCTTTAAAACAAGTATTATTATTATCAGTATTTATATAGCGCCAAAGGGTATGCTCAGCGCTGTACAGTAGCAAGGGGGACAGAACATGAGACAAGACAGTAACAATACACTACACGAGGGGTTCGAGGGCCCTGCTCTTTCGAGCTTACAATCTAGGAGGGAGGGGAAGGTGGTACAGGAGGAAATGGCTGTGGGGGATGGAGTGGTGGGAGGAGTGGAGGAGGTTAGTTGTTAGGTGAGGTTGGGGTAGGCTTCCCTGAAGAGGAGGGTTTTCAGGGTGCGCCTGAAGGTGAGGAGGGTAGGTGACAGTCTGATGAATTGGGGTAGGGAGTTCCAGAGGATGGGGGAAGTCCTGGAGAAGTCCTGCATTCGGGCGTGGGAGGAGGAGACCAGGGAGCTAGAGAGTAGGAGGTCCTGTGAGGAGCGAAGGGCACGGGTAGGGTAAGTATGTACTGACCTCTGTAACTGCAGACGCTGTGGATATATTAATCATCAAAGTTTATAAGAAGATGCAGTGAGGTTGTCGGGTTTCTCTGCTGATGTGGGCAGCACAGTGGCTAAATGGTTAGCACTTCTGCCCGGCAGTACTAGGGTCGTTGGGTCAAATCCCAACCAAGGCATCACCTGCCTGGAGTTTTCATGTTCTCCCTTTGCTTGTATGGGTTTCCTCTGGGTCCTCCAGTTTCCTCCCACACTCCAAAGACATGTTGGTAGGTTAATTGTCTCCTGTCTAAATTGTCCTTAGTATGTGTATATATGAATGTGAGTTAGGGACCGTAGATTGTACGCCCCTTGAGGGTTAGGGACTGATGTGAATGTACAATATATATGTAAAGCTCCGTAAACTGATGGCGCTATATAAGTACCTATAATAAATAAATAATAATATAAAATGTACAGCTCCAATCGCACCGCACACAAATCGCATGTGATTTGTACAGGAATGCGGTGCAGTTCCTGTGCGAATCACATGTGCTATACCACACCGCATATATGTGAACCCGGATTGAACCCTTTAAAAAAGAATCAACATACTCCTCATTTCACCGCACTCCATCTTTCGTCATATCACTATTAATAATATCATAATTCTGTACGATTTCTCCACCTCCCCAAAAGATCCCAATGACCATAGCCGGTAAAAATGAACTCCGTCACCACAGGTTTTATAAAGGGAATACATATGGCATGTGCCTGGATGTGCAGTTCTTTCACAGCGTGCTTAATCTGCGGCTGTGTATAGAAATATAATGCTTTTCCAGCGTTCGTATGATTCCCTACCGCTCTGCGTGGTTACCCTGCCCTACGGCTTAATGTTAAAGTATAAAATGCACGCTTTAATGCAATGCCCCCAGTGTATTGTGGAAGGCTAATGTGATAATTTCTGGTACTTAGTTTGCGTACCTAAGAGACCACATAATAGGAAAGTACATGTTTATTCTGCTGCTGGAAATATATTTGGGAAACATGCTGTCATAGTCAGGGCTTTGATCCCGCTTTAGCATTCAATTGCTGACCTGGAAGGCAACTATACATAGGAGATCTACTGCAGAGCAGACACAGTCGCCAATAATTCGCCATTATTTCCAGGGACATAATCTTTTTACGTCTTTCCCTCCCCCCCTTAGGTATACATACGAATGTGATCTCTTATCAATCTCTGCTGAAACACAGTTCCGTAATAATAAAAATGTAATATATTGCTTCACTCACTATCTGTTATGTCTGGAGGATAGAAAGCGATGGGCAATCTCTAGGGCTGCATTCAAGCCTAAACCGTGGGCAGGAACAAAAAATGCGCTAAAACACGCATCACACTTGCTCTGCCGTTATTTATTAATGGTACACCAGATTCAGGTAGGAGTCTCATGTTTGCCACGTGATCAGGGGCGGGCTGACAACTCATGGGGCCCCCGGGCAATAGTAGATCATGGGGTACCTGTGTCCTTGCCCAAACTCAAAAAAGCCTATGAAAAAGGTACTAGGGGCATTTCATGGGGCCCCCTACTGACCCCGAGCCCTCGGGCAGTGCCCGTGTTACCAAATGGTCAGTCCGCCCCTGCATGTGATCAAATACACACAAAAAAACGTGTTTGGCTCAGTGGCAAAAAATGTACTCGAACTACTTTGGAGTGTTTGTCGTCCATAGGGAAGCCCATTTAAGTGAATGGGTTACCCTATACTGTTGCACAAAAAAGGTGCGACAGGTCATGTCCATGACAGCATCCTCCCCCTGTCCTGCCCCGACTTGGCTATGACTGCCTACAACAACGCGCTGTCAACAGCCCTTGACTCACTAGCGCCTTTAACCACACGCAACATCAGACCCCGACCGCTCCAGCCCTGGCAGACTGATCACACCAAAACCCTCAAATGACACAGTCGTGCCCTGGAGCGACTATGGCGCAAAACACAATCCCAACAAGCCTTCACCCGATACAAATCTGCCTTCCGCACCTACACCTCCTCCCTCTACTCAGCCAAACAAGCCTACTTCCTGACCCTCATCAAGACCCTCTCCTCCAACCCTCGCCGACTTTTCTCCACCTTCAACTCTCTACTCTCTCCACCCCCACCTCCATCCAGCACCTCACTCACCGCCCTTGAGATTGCCAATCACTTCAAAAACAAGATTGACACAATTCGCAAGGACATTGCCGCAACTCACATGCCCTCTCAACCCGTCCCCTCTCACACAGCTACCCCCTCATCCCCCCTCCCCCTCGACATTACCCGCAGGGACTTCGTCACTGCTCAAACTCCCTCCAACCCCGTTCCCCCTCACTCAGCTACCCCCTCATCACCCCTCTCCCACGGCCCCACCACTGCTCTGACCTCCTCTTCCACCCCACCCTACATTCCTCATACTGAAGCTCCCCCAACACTCCACACCTTTGACCTTACTACCATCGAGGAAGTCTCCAAGATCCTCTCTGATGCCCGCCTCACCACCTGCCCCCTCGACCCTATCCCCTCACAATTCCTACGACCTCCCTCCCCCTCCATCCTACGCTCCCTCACCCACATCTTTAATCTCTCCCTCTCCTCCGGCACATTCCCCTCCCCACTGAAGCATGCACACATCACCCTCATACTTAAAAAGCCCTCCCTGGACCCCAATGACCCGAACAACCTCAGACCCATCTCCCTGCTCCCACTTACATCTAAACTCCTCGAGCGCCTAGTCTACACCCGCCTATGCTCTCATCTCAACGACAACAACCTCCTCGATCCCCTACAGTCTGGCTTCCGTCCCCTACACTCCACCAAAACCGCCTTACTCAAACTCTCCAAGGACCTTCTAACCGCCAAAGCTAATGGCCACTATTCAGTGCTCCTACTCCTTGACCTCTCTGCGGCCTTCGACACAGTTGACCACCCCCTCCTCCTCAAAATACTACACTCCCTCGGCCTCAGAGATTCTGCTCTCTCCTGGATCTCATCCTACCTGTCACAACGCTCTTTCAGCGTTACCTATAATGCTACCACCTCCCCCTCACTCCCCCTCTCTGTTGGGGTCCCCCAAGGCTCTGTCCTTGGGCCCCTTCTCTTCTCCATCTACACCTCCTCCCTTGGCCAACTCATACACTCTCACGGCTTGAACTACCACCTCTATGCCGACAACACACAAATCTATCTCTCAACCCCCCACCTCACCCCCTCGGTCTCTGCCCGAATCACACACCTACTGAGCGACATATCAGATTGGATGTCGCTCCACTTGCTTAAACTGAATCTCTCCAAAACCGAGTTTCTTGTCTTCCCCCCAGCCCAGACACCACCCCCCATTGACTTCTCCATCACATCTAACAACGCCAATATCAAACCCGCCCTGCAGGCCAGAGTACTTGGTGTCATTCTGGACTCCAACCTATCCTTCCAGCCCCAAGTCCAATCTTTAACAAACTCGTGCAGACTCCACCTCCGCAACATCGCCAAAATCCGCACGTTCCTAACCCCAGAAACCACTAAACAGCTCATCCACTCCCTCATCATATCACGACTCGACTACTGCAACTCCCTCCTCACTGGCCTGCCTCGCCGCTGGCTATCCCCGCTTCAGTCGATCCTGAATACGGCTGCCAGACTCATTCACCTTTCCAACCGCTCCGTTTCCACCACCCCCCTCTGCCAATCCCTCCACTGGCTTCCGATTGCGCAACGGATCAAATTTAAAATCCTAGCACTGACGTACAAAGCTGTCCACCATACTGCCCCGTACTACATCACTGACCTAATGTCCAAGTACCACCCATCACGCACACTCCGCTCCTCACAAGACCTCCTTCTCTCTAGTTCCCTGGTCTCCTCCTCCCATGCCCGCCTCCAGGACTTCTCCAGGGTGTCACCCATCCTCTGGAACTCCCTTCTCCAACCCATCAGACTATCACCTACTCTCCTCTCCTTTAGGCGCACCCAAAAAACCCATCTCTTTAGGGAAGCCTACCCCCTGCTAACTTGACCGACCTCCTCCACTCTTCCTACCACCCCATCCCCCACAGCTATCTCCTCCTGTACCACCATCCCCTCCCTTCTAGATTGTAAGCTCGAAAGAGCAGGGCCCTCAATCCCCTCATGTTTTGCATTGTATTGGTATTGTTCTGTCACATGTTCTGTCCCCCTTTGTAATGTACAGCGCTGAGTGAACTATCGGCGCTTTATAAATACTGTATAATAATAATAATAATGTCCTGCAGGTGTGAATGCAGCCAAAAATGAGATGTAAATTCCAATTAAAAAAAAACAAAACAAACAAAAACAAAACCTCCGTTACTTTTAACCACTTGCCTACTGGGCACTTTACCCCCTTCTTGCCCAGGCCAATTTTCAGCTTTCAGCGCTCTCATACTTTGAATGACAATTGCACAGTCATGCAACACTGTACCCAAACAACATTTTTAGAATTTTTTTTGAGACAGATAGAGCTTTCTTTTGGAGGTATTTAATCAACCCAGGTTTTTTTATTTTTGCTAAACAAACTAAAAAAGACTGAAAATGTAAAAAAAAAATTTTTTTTTCGTAGTTTCTGTTTTAAAATGTTGTAAATAAGTAATTTTTCTCCTTCACTGATGTGCGCTGATGAGGTTGCAGTGATGGGCACTGATATGCAGCACTGATGAGGAGGCACTGGTAGGTGGCACTGATAGGCATTGACAGGCATCACTTGTGGGCACTGACAGACATCACTGATGGGCACCGAAAGGCAGCACTCATATATGGCACTGATAGGCGAGACTGACAGGCACTGATAGATGGCACTGAAAGGCAGCTCTGATGGGCACAGCTCTGATGGGCACTGATATGTGACATTGATGTGCACTGGTAGGCACTGATATGTGTTATCGATGTGCACTGATGGGCACTTAGAGGTGGCATTGATGGGCACTGACAGGTGTCACTGATGGGGCTACACTGATCATCAGGGCACTGAGGAATGGCGATTACCGGCTCTCTCCTCACTAGCTGTCAGTGGGAGGAGAGGACTGCTGATAATTGGCATTTTCTATTTACATGTGATCAGCTGTGATTGGACACAGCTGATTACATGACAGAGCCGATGTCATCGGCTCTTTACAGTGATCGGTGACACAGTGCACCACCGATTGCCGCGCACCCCCAAGGACGTGCACACGCAGAGTGGCAGGACATCATATGACGTCATCCCAGAACGAGAGAACCGTTGCTCGTCCGTCATTTCCTTATATGGCGGGTGGGAGGTGGTTAAAGCCCAACTCCAGGCAAAAGAAAATGTTTTCCCATGCAGTGGAGCTATGCCCACGCTGCACAGGTCAACTGCTCATTTTTTCTAGGGGTGAACAGAAAGCTTACACCCACCCGATCCTTTGTTCCTCTGGAAAACCGTTCTCCCCCACAGTCCCGCAGTGGAATGTTCCCAGTCTGTGGAGCCTGCGCTGGGTGTGATGACTTCAGGAACAGTCCACTAATCAAGATCGCTGGAGTGTGGGGGGTGCTGGACCGGTCTTGTGCTAGGAGGATTTAACTCTGATTCACACTAGAATGTGGTGTGGGAAAGCCATGATCCGTGTGTGTTTTCCGTACCGCATTCAAACCTCACTGTCCTTGTGATCTGCAGCGACTATCAATGCAATTTTAATGACACCCCAAGCGATGGTTGCAAAAGCAGTGCATGTACCTGTTCCAGATCACATGGTACAAGACTACCATGTGACCCAGTTGCAGTATGTTTCCAAAAGTAGTGCATGCACTACTTTGGTGCGATTTGAACCTATTCAAAATGAACGGGCTCAAATGGCACCAAACTGAATTGCATGTGAATTGTACAGGAATGCAGTGCACAGTCCTCTGGATTCATAGGTGATTCATAGTGTGAACCTAGGCTAAAATCTATGCTGTGACCATAGATCTTCAATAAATTTACTTTCAGCAGAATGGTATGAAAATCCATTGCAACCTAGCAACATCCTTACACTCTGGCTGAGAACGTAACTTTCTGTCACATGATTCATAACAAAAAAGATCACAATACAGAAATTTAGGTAGGATTTGTTTTATTGCATAGTTACATTGGTCCAGCTGGACACAATGAGGGAGATTTACTAAAACTGGTGTGGTTCTGACTTAGTCGGAGCTGCACCGATTTCTAGAGTAGTACATGCACTACTTTTGTTGCGATTTGCATAGACATCTGTGTCAGATGTTTTGCAAATCGCAACTGAAATCGATAGGTCACCCGATTTTGAAATTGTGCGACTTACAGTGAAGTCACAATCGGCTTTGATGTGAACGGGGGCTTAAAGTGTTACTAAACCCAGGACCCTGCATTCACTATATATGGTCTCCCTGGACCCTGCATTCACTATATATGGTCTCCCTGGACCCTGCATTCACTATATATGGTCTCCCTGGACCCTGCATTCACTATAGCTGGTCTCCCTGGACCCTGCATTCACTATATATGGTCTCCATAGACCCTGCATTCACTATATATGGTCTCCCAGGACCCTGCATTCACTATAGCTGGTCTCCCTGGACCCTGCATTCACTATATCTGGTCTCCATAGACCCTGCATTCACTATATCTGGTCTCCCTGGACCCTGCATTCACTATATATGGTCTCCCTGGACCCTGCATTCACTATATATGGTCTCCCTGGACCCTGCATTCACTATATATGGTCTCCATAGACCCTGCATTCACTATATATGGTCTCCATAGACCCTGCATTCACTATAGCTGGTCTCCATAGACCCTGCATTCACTATATCTGGTCTCCCTGGACCCTGCATTCACTATATATGGTCTCCCTGGACCCTGCATTCACTATATATGGTCTCCCTGGACCCTGCATTCACTATATATGGTCTCCATAGACCCTGCATTCACTATATATGGTCTCCATAGACCCTGCATTCACTATATCTGGTCTCCCTGGACGCTGCATTCAATATATCTGGTCTCCCCGGACCCTGCATTCAGTATATATGGTCTCCCTGGACCCTGCATTCACTATATATGGTCTCCATAGACCCTGCATTCACTATATCTGGTCTCCCAGGACCCTGCATTCACTGCATCTGGTCTCCCAGGACCCTGCATTCACTATATCTGGTCTCCCAGGACCCTGCATTCACTATATCTGGTCTCCCAGGACCCTGCATTCACTATATCTGGTCTCCCCGGACATGCATTCACTATATCTGGTTTCCCTGGACCCCGCATTCACTATATCTGGTCTCCCCGGACCCTGCATTAACTATATCTGGTCTCCCTGGACCCTGCATTCACTATATCTGGTCTCCCTGGACCCTGCATTCACTATATCTGGTCTCCCACAGTACACAGAACATGGAAATGCAATTATTTTAGTAAATATAATCTTCTAAATACCTTTTCTCATCAGCAGTATATAGCAGTCTTGTGACTTCTATCAGTGTCCAGCTAAGCACTGGTTAAAGCTTGTAGGAGGAGTATTCATTCTGCTCTAGGAAGATGCAGGGCCCCTGATGTCTGTCTCGACAGTACTGATTGGCCCTGTGCTGATCACATGCACCCTCCCAAATAGAAAAAAAATTCTCTAGCAATACACACCAAACTGAGCATGTGCAGAGTGCCTCCTAGGACTCTGTACTATCAGCAGATGGATTGGGGACAGCAGAAGAGGGGGCAGATCAGAGAAGACAGGATCAAATAGCCTTTTTACACAATGCAGAGGATTAACCCCTTTGGTTCTACAGTGAGTATAACAAGCATGCTTTACTGCATATACAGACTGATTGTACTGTTGTGGGTTTAGTAACACTTTAAGCTTTGACGCATTCACATTAATGCAGTCTATTGGCCAACATTCTGGTCATTAGAATGCATTAATGAGGGAATGTGCCTAGTGTTAACATGATAATGCGCATGTGGGTGCTTTTGAGTGTTTTTATGTTCAAAAGTGCCTCTTCTGAACATACAAGTGATGGGGGGGGGGGGGGTGTTCTGCTGGTAAACTCCCGTGCCACTAAACTCCTAAAACTGCTTATAGAGTGTATGGACACATAGGATGACATGGAGATGAGTTCACAGGAAGGGAGCCTGCAGTGTGTATGAGGCCTTACACTGGTGAATGCAACGCAACATTATACTGCCAGGCGCAGCTGTCTGAATGGCCCATAGACTTCACTACAGCTGTGTACAAAACTAGAGGCTTTCAGCATCTGTACATGGCATTTGTGACACCCATGTGAATGAGTAAGGCAACCTTTCTCAACCAGGGTGCCCAGGCACCTTGGGGTGCCTTGAAGTTTCTTCAGGGGTGCCTTGGCAAAATGTCTAAAAATTGGCCAAAACTTGTATACAAGCCAGCGGGTGGAACAAGCCCGCCTTTTAGTTACACAAAGTCAAGGATTTTCATTGTGCACCATTATGACCTTCTAGCCGCCAGCGTCCCGACAACCAATGACATCATGATAAGGACATCCTTCTTATCAGTTGATAAGGAGGATGTCATCTGCCTGCACAGCATCCTAGTTTGACCCTCCCCTGCCCCTCTCCATCAATGCTGGGGTCACATTAGCTCAGTGATGGAGAAAAACTGAGGGAGAGGAGAAACAATGGAATACTAGTCAGTACCCGTGTGCAAAAGTGTATTTGCTTTGGAAGAATAAACCACCTCTAACATTGGGTGTCCTACCTGTGTGGATCCCTTATATAAAACTATTAGAATAGCTTTTCACATTTTAGAACGGGGGTGCCCTTTTAAAATGATGGACAGTCTTGAGGTACCCCATTTTAAAATGTGGTGCCTCAAGACTATCCATAATTTTAAAGGGTGCCTCGGGACCATCCATTATTTTAAAGGGTGACATGACTGGAAAAAGGTTGAGAAACCCTGTCCTAAGGAACAAGTCAGCAATGCTGGATCCCCTATTTCTATTACAAGTTCACTTTAAATGTTGTCACATTGACTTGAATTTTCCTTCTCATTTGCAAGACTCTTTCAGCATAAAACTTGGCACAGGCCTCCTCCCTGGCGTCATTCCACAGATTCAGACTCGGACAACAAAACACTCATTCCAGTGACATAATATGAGCATGCAAAATTTAGATGCATGGAAACTAAGCAACATTCTCAGGTACAGTAAGATCTATCCTGGCGTGTAATGATGTTTTCTGTTGTATACATTTCTTTGTGTTAAAAATATCCTGTGAATTATGATAGAAAAGAACAATGTACCCTGAACCCCTTCACGCCGGCCCTGGCATCACCTTTAAAAGTTCTTAAAGCGAAGTTCCACTCAAAAGTGGAAGCTCCATTTGTATGCTCCCCCCCCCCCCCCCCACTGCCATATTTGGCACTTTTTTGGGGGGAGCGGATACCTGTTTTTGACAGGATCCCACTCCCACGTCCGGCTCAGTTCACCGCAGCAAAGTGAGATGGAAGTTCGGCACCCTCCTTCCTCCCGCAGGCTCCTGGGAACCTTCACAGATCCCAGAAGACTGCCGGACTAATCAGAATGCGCAGCACAACTCGCGCATGAGCAGTGGGCACCCTGGCTGTGAAGCCGGCAATCTGTCACAGCATGGTACCCACAGTTGTGATGCTGGCACCGGGGAGAGAAGAAGTAAGCCAGAAGTCCCATCCCCCTCCTTCCTCCCGCAGGCTACTGGGAACCTTCACAGATCCCAGAAGACTGCCATACCAATCAGAATGCACAGCGCAACTTGTGCATACGCAGTGGGCACCTTGGCTGTGAAGCCGGCACTCTGTCACAGGGTGGTGCCCACAGTTGTGATGCTGACGCTGGGGAAAGAAGAAGTTCGCCATGGCGAAGTAAGCCAGAAGTTCCACCCCTTCCTTGCTCCCGCAGGCTCCTGGGAACCTTCACAGATCCCAGAAGACTGCCGGACCAATCAGAATGCGCAGCACAACTTGCGCATGCGCAGTGGGCACCCCGGCTGTGAAGCCGGCACCCTGTCACAGCGTGGCGCCCACAGTTGTGATGCTGGCACCGGGGAGAGAAGACGTTCGCCACGGTGAAGTAAGCCAGAAGTCCCACCCCCCTCCTTCCTCCCGCAGGCTCCTGGTAACCTTCACAGATCCCAGAAGACTGCCATACCAATCAGAATGCACAGCGCAAGTCATGCATACGCAGTGGGCACCCTGGCTGTGAAGCCGGCACTCTGTCACAGGGTGGTGCCCACAGTTGTGATGCCGACACTGGGGAAAGAAGAAGTTCGCCATGGCGAAGTAAGCCAGAAGTTCCACCCCTTCCTTGCTCCCATAGGCTCCTGGGAACCTTCACAGGTCTCAAAATACTGCCGGATCAATCAGAATACGCATCGCAACTCGTGCATGCGCAGTGGGCACCCCGGCTGTGAAGCCGCAATCTGTCACAGCATAGTACCCACAGCTGAGATGCCGGCGCCGGAGAGAGAAGAAGTTTGCCACGGCGAAGTGAGACAGAAGTTCCACCCCCCCTCCTTCCTCCCGCAGGCTCCTGGGAACCTTCACAGATCACATAAGACTGCCGGACCAATCAGAATGCGCAGCACAAAGTGCGCATGTACAGTGGGCACCCCGGCTGTGAAGCCGCAAGCTGTCACAGCCTGGTACCCTCAGTTGTGATACTTGCGCCGGGAAGAGAAGAGGGAGAGAAAGGACGGCGCGGGTGAGCACATTACTGGACCTCGGGACAGGTAAGTGTGTGTTTATTAAAAATCAGAAGTTTCAGTCTTTGTTACAGTCTTTGTAGTTGCTGACTTTCAATAAGCACAAAACTGACTGGAACTCCACTTTATCGGGGACAGGAAGGATCAGTGATCATGTGACGACTGTGATTGGCTGTGGTCCTGCAATCTACTGATGTTTACTTGGGACCGAGAGCCGTTTTCAGTAGTTATGTCTTTGAGCACAATCCCAGTACATAAACAATGCCCGCCCAGAAATGCATATGTGTGGGCATTAAAGCCGTACTACTGAAAGGGTAAAGTGGGCATTTACAGCTGCACATATGAGTTACTGGGGTGTAAAAGGATTACAGTAAAACTGGGACCAATTTACAAATATTCAGTCACCACATTTAAGGATTGGTTAGCTGTAATATATTATTTATTTGTTTTTGGGTTTAGATAGGCTATAAATCAAGCACTCACTGATCTCTATAGCTACAGGCATTGTGGAGCAATCCATGCATAAAATTTACAGCAACAAGCACTTTCGCTGTCATTCCCCAGCACTGAGGTGGCAGCCTTATTACTTATGCAAACATAAAGCAGGTGCACAGGAAGAGAGAAGAGAGCAGAGTGCTGATATACAACTTTAATGACTTGACTGATTTTCTAAGGATGAATTGCTTCACAATACCTACAGCTACAGAGATCAGCAAGGGCTTGTTTGAAACCTCATATACTGCTTGTTGAGAATATGTAAATACTTTAATGCCCATTGCCTAGCCAGCCACAGTTCTACTTTAAAGGGTACCTATCAATAAATAACTAATAAAGATTGCATAAATAATATCCTGCCCCGTAACAATAAGCACCAGCAACAAACTGAAAAATATTAATATTAATAATAAATAAAAACGTAAAACTGGGACCAATTTACAAATATTCAGTCACCACATTTAAGGATTGGTTAGCTGTAATATATTATTTTTTTGTTTTTGGGTTTAGATAGGCTTTAAATCAAGCACTCACTGATCTCTATAGCTACAGGCATTGTGGAGTAATCCATGCATAAAATTTACAGCAACAAGCACTTTCGCTGTCATTCCCCAGCACTGACGTGGCAGCCTTATTACGTATGCAAATATAAAGCAGGTGCACAGGAAGAGAGAAGAGAGCAGAGTGCTGATATACAACTTTAATGACTTGACTGATTTTCTAAGGATGAATTGCTTCACAATACCTAAGGCTACAGAGGTCAGCAAGGGCTTGTTTGAAAGCTTATATACTGCTTGTTGAGAATATGTAAATACTTTAATGCCCATTGCCTAGCCAGCCACAGTTCTACTTTAAAGGGGACCTATCAATAAATAACTAATAAAGATTGCATAAATAATATCCTGCCCCGTAACAATAAGCACCAGCAACAAACTAAAAAATATTAATATTAATAATAAATAAAAACAACACACTACATTTCTTAAAAGCAGTCATTTCATTAAACGTTGAGCATTCTGTTGTTGAGCTCTCTTTCTGAAAATGCTGATTGCATGGCTGCCACTCTGGTTTCTACATAACCACGCAATACAGTTTATACCTAAACTTCAGCTTTAAAGCCGAGCTATACTATGATGAAAACACTTTCAATGTAATTACTAATAGTGCTGCTGCCACTTTTCAACCTTTAAAGCTGAACTCTGTGCAGATATAAAAGGCACAAATTAATGCAGCTCTGTAATTATTAATACATCATTTTATTTTTAATTTAATTTAAATTTTAATTACATTTATTTTCATTTATCTTTCAAAAGCAAGCAGTGTGAGTCCCTGAATGTGTTCTGGTATCAGCCTCTTGCAGAGCAAAGGAAGCCGCACAAGGAGCCTATCAGTTTATGTGCTGACAAGGAGCATGCTGATAGGAGGAAAGAGCAGAGTGACAGAGGGATGAGCTCATCAGTGTGCTTCTTCTCCTTTCACTGTCCAGCCAGAGGCAGAGGGATGGTCCAGAATGATTTGGGCTTCCAAGGAGGTGGGTTGAATGATGCTGGCTATCAGATTGAGGACATTTAGTTGCAGACAAAAAAGGACAGTAGGGAAAATCTCTGGATTGAAGATGAATATTGCAGAAAAAGCTGTTTTTTAATGTTTTAGTTGGCTATTTATTTTGATCTTGTTATTTTTGGTTCTAAATAAATAATTTTGCTTTGTATTCTAACTCATATTAGGGTCCCAATACTCCCCCCCCCCCCATCTTCCCTAGTCCCTCTGACCTTCTCTGCCTTGACATGACAGCCTACCATCCACAGCCTATGAATTTTTAATGTACACAAAGACCAGGTGCGCAGGCGGGGATTTATTTTATTTATTTCAGGTACTTATATAGCACTGTCAATTTACACAGCTCTTTACATACATATTATTCATTCACAACAGTCCCTAACCCTCAAGGGGCATACAGTCTAAGGTCCCTAACTCACATTCATACATACATATATTAGGGACAATTTAGACAAGAGAAAATTAACCTACCAGCATGTCTTTGAAGTGTGGGAGGAAACCAGAGCACCCGGAAGAAACTCCAGGCAGGTAGTGCCGTGGTTGGGATTCGAACCAATGACCCTAGAAATGCCAGGCAGAAGTGCTAACCATTTAGCCACTGTGCTGCCCACATCAGCTGAAAAACCCAACAACCTCACTGCATCTTCTTATGAAATTTGAGGATTAATATCTCCACAGTGTCTGCAGCTACAGAGGTCAGTACATACTTGTTTTAAAGCTTATGTATTGCCTATTTTAGACAGTAATCACTAGGACAGAAAGTGATTGGAAATAATACAATTTTTTCTAGACAAGAGATGAAGGGATAAATTCCAATGGTGACACCTGATCCAGTGGCAACTAAGAGGGGATTTCCATTGACATGAAAGAAATTTCTACTCATGGTTGTGTCTCCAAACCAGAAATGAAGGGAAGCCTCTCCAAGTACACAGATAATTATTTCTGCATTGAAAAATATCACCAGTGAAAACATATGCTTTCAAAGAGAAATATGGCTAAAGCTTTCTTGTGTCTCTTGTGTGTCATAGGAGTGCACTTACTGTACTTTTGCACTCCTGTGATCAAAAATCACCTGACAGTCAGCTATAGCTCCCTGTTAGTTGATGTCACAGAGCTGCTCCAGACTCTGGAAGTATCTCAGTAATAATGGTGGGATTCATCCAGATGCCTAACCGGCAGCTGGATCATGTGATTGCTCAGTTTTCGGTCTCAAGCTGACTGAAAATCGTCTGAAAACAGTCCATTCAACAGGAACTGGCCGACTTTCAGCCCATGTGTACAGATCCCCGTCATGCTGGAAAACCAGCAGCTGACTAGCATCCGATCAGCACTAGCAGCCAATGGCTGCGAGCACTGATCAGTGTGTGCTGGTGGAGGGGCAGTCCCCATGTCAGACTCAATATACAATAGCTGAGCAAAGGCAATCACCACACTGACATCGCATAGTTAGTACGACAACCTCTCAGTTTTTTTTTTTTTCGAAAGAACACAATGCGTGTACCCAGCATTAGAGCTGGCAGGGGACAGCTGCAGCACCTGACCAATGCTGCAGCCATAGAGGTGTGTATAGCCACTGGCTATCCCCGCTTCAGTCGATCCTGAATACGGCTGCCAGACTCATTCACCTTTCCAACTGCTCCGTTTCCGCCACCCCCCTCTGCCAATCCCTCCACTGGCTTCCGATTGCGCAACGGATCAAATTCAAAATCCTAACACTGACGTACAAAGCTGTCCATAACTCTGCCCCAAACTACATCACTGACCTAATATCCAAGTACCATACAAAACGCACTCTCTGCTCCTCACAAGACCTCCTTCTCTCTAGTTCCCTGGTCTCCTTCTCCCATGCCCGCCTCCAGGACTTCTCCAGGGTGTCACCCATCCTCTGGAACTCCCTGCCCCAACCCATCAGATTATCACCTACTCTCCTCTCCTTTAGGTGCACCCTGAAAACCCACCTCTACAGGGAAGCCTACCCCACCCCCTGCTAACTTGCCGACCTCCTCCACTCTTCCTACCACTCCATCCCCCACAGCTATCTCCTCCTGTACCACCATCCCCTCCCTCCTAGATTGTAAGCTCGAAAAAGCAGGGCCCTCGATCCCCTCATGTTTTGCATTGTATTGGTATTGTTCTGTCACATGTTCTGTCCCCCTTTGTAATGTACAGCGCTGAGCGAACTATTGGCGCTTTATAAATACTGTATAATAATAATAATAATAGATGTGGATTTTTTTCAGAACCCGACACTTCTCCTTTAAGTTTACTTGTCAGCAGAAATATAGGGGCTGTCACTGCTGGCCTTCTATTAAAAATGCTAGTTGCCTGCCTGAGTCTAGTTAGAATGCCTCTAAATCACTAAACCAGAACCCGAATAGACCAAGCAAAAGACAGAACTCCTTATCTGTATACTAGTTTTGGATCAATTATTAAAAAAGAATTGACACCAAAACATCAGCATGAAATGTAGGCAACCACCATTCTTAGAAGGAGATTTATCCTCACTGACACCATTAATATTTCATATTAATAGTACAGGTCTACTTAAGGGGATCATTTTATTTTTTATGTGACCATTTATTTTTTTTTTTTTAAATAAAAATTAATTTATCATGTGAGATAAAAGTTATTTTAGGGTAAAGGTCACGTTGCAAAATTTTACAATGTTTATATACATGTAGTTTCATTAAAAAAATATTATATATACACTCACCAGCTACTTTATTAGGTACACCTGTTCAATTGCTTGGCAACACAAACTTCTAACCAGCCAATCACATGGAAGCAATTCAATGCATTTAGGCATCTAGATGTGGTGAAGACGACTTGCTGAAGTTCAAACTGAGCATCAGAATGGGGAAGAAAGGGGATTTAAGTGACCTTCAACGTGGCATGGTTGTTGGTGCCAGGTGGGCTGGTCTGAGTATTTCAAAAACTGCTGATCTACTGGGATTTTCACACATAACCATCTCTAGGGTTTACAGAGAATGGTCTGAGAAAGAGAAAATATCTAGCGAGTGGCAGTTGTGTGGAAGAAAATACCTTGTTGATGTCAGAGATCAGAGGAGAATGGGCAGACTGGTTGCTGCGACGTTCAGATTGTAGGGTGAAAACTTGGTGTAAACAACATGAAAGCATGGATCCATCCTGCCTTGTATCAATGGTTCAGGCTGGTGGTGGTGGTGTAATGTTATGGGGGATATTTTTTGGCACTAGCAAGGTGTACCTAATAAAGTGGCCAGTGAGTCAGTGAGTATATATATATATATATATATATATATATATATATATATATATAAATTAAGGAATTAACTATTTTTTTCTTATCTAAATTCATGGTATACTTAGAGACAATGATGATCATTTAATTTGTACATTGAATGAACTTGTAGTATTTTAGTAAGCATTTATACAACATGAGATTAAAAAAAACTTTTATTAGCCAAGTAATTGCACCTTAACCAAAACCATATTAATTCCAAATGCCTAGTTATGTAGTATCTACTATGCTACCAATAAATAAATGAATAAATAAATAAATAAATAAATATATATATATACTATGCTACCAATAAATAAATAAATATATATATATATACTATGCTACCAATAAATAAATAAATATATATATATATACTATGCTACCAATAAATAAATAAATATATATATATATACAGTAGATGCATGCACAGTATATGCATGTATATAAATATCTATATTTGGGGGGGGGGGTAAAAGCAGCTCCTGTTTGTGTGGGGGAGGATAAGAGAACAGCATAGACATGAATCATTCCCAGTAATTTCAGTGTTTCCATGACATCAGTGGGCACCAGTCCAGCAATTCTGTACAAGTCTGGAAGGTACCAAAGAGGCAAAGAAGCCAGCAGGAGGCCGAAATTCTTCTATTTTTTTTTCTAAAGGATTATGCTCTTTGTAAAGATCTCATCTGCAGTTTCCTCTATTACCATCAAAAACACAATTTACCAAATCAAAGGGTACACAGAGGGCTAATGCCAAAATAAACTTTTTTTAAAAAAAAATATTTTTCCATTGGAAAACCTTTACCCATTTTTAAACAACTGGAATTTGTTCTTTCGCCCAGAAATTTAAAAGGAATTTTAAAAAAAAAAGCATCAGATGCATGTGAAACATTGCAAGCAGGAAAAACAAATTCCCAGTTAACCAGAAGTTAGCGATCGACACACCAGCAAATAAAGATTTCATTTTCTTCTGCAAATTATTTTTAGGACTCTATAAAAATGTAGGTAAAAAATGAAAAGATGTTTTATTGTACTAATTTTCATTAAAAACAAAACAAATATTTTTTTTTTAAAACATAAAATTACATAAACTTCAAAAAAATGAAAACATTGAAATACAAGATAGTCAAAATATTTATTTTTATACCGGAAGCCTGGGATAGTAAAATGTGCCGATAAATGCAAATCACCACTTCTGTTTGCCTTCTGTATCATGCAGTGTAAGCTACGTGTTTACTTTTAACCCTTCGAAAGGTGGTTTTGTGTACATGCCAGACATTTCGAAGCAAAAAAAGACGCAAAATACACCTAAAGTAGATAATCCCATTGTATTTTTTCTCAATCTGTATTGTCTGGCAACGTCACTGTTCCCAGAAAGCAAAATTCCATGGCAAAGAAATGGAGCAGGTTTATTCGGATGCTAATTCTTTCACGGAGCACAAAAAAAAAAAAAAATCACGCACAAAAATAACACCACAACATCAAAACAGGACATATTTATTAACACAAAGGCGACCGGAGTGATATATATGCCAGACGTAATCACTGCGGATTTTTCGAGACAAACCTCTTAGTACTAGGATGCGGCAGTCGCTGCGGATATTTTTTTGGCACGCAGACAATGGTGCCAGTGCCAAGCCCCATGGCTAAAGCTACTTAAAGAAGGCGAGCGACTAGCATTAATTGCTCAATAAGTATACGGCACACAGCACCACCGAGCACGTCTTAAGAAAAACAAATGGACCCACAAAGAGTTTATGTCGATGATGACCACGAAGAGCCCGTAGATACCCGTGTAGGAGAATTAATTCAGGTCTTGTGCGGAATTTTCTGCCGATCACATCTGCTGTTTCCTGCATAAGATGTGGAAGAGGTGACAAAGCCTAATGAGGCTTCTTTGCAGGTTCTGAAACATACAGACAATATTTCGAAGCTTTGCCAGACAGGTGCTGGGCCAGGACTGACCTAGAACGTCACTAGATCAAGGAATCCATCTTCCTTCTGCGTCCAGGTCTTAAATACCAGATGCGCCAGCCTAATGTGCTCTGTGTTATCTGGATTAGATTTATTTTAAACCTGTCTATACGGTAAACCTGGATAATTACACACAAGTGGGCCCATTTTATAATTCAATTTATCACCATTACAGAACGTTCTAAGATCAATAGCGCACTAAACTAAAGTGCGATAATTCTGAGAGGGTGACACCCCAATTATAACACCACCTAGCTGAACTAGTTCTGGGAGGCTGAATCAAAGGCATGTGCATACTGGACTGCTATGACAAAAACATGGGAATAAATAATAGAACATGACAAAAAGTACCACGTGTGTAGGGTCCTATCAAGTCTAACGCATCAAAGAATGAAAAAATTGCAACAAATGTCAGTAAAGTTATTAAAATGAATCTAATATTTTTATGGCAGCAAATATTCCACCTATTCTTTTGTTTAGATTTGGCGATTTTTGGGCGCATCCCAGGTTGACCGCATGGACATGAAGTCCTTTAAGTTCAAGATTTTATGCTCCTTTTTTATCAGACCATAAGTCTCAATTTGCAGCACCATCATTTGTTTTCTATTACGTAATTAACATACATAAATTGCAAAGTTTGTGATCACGTCAGGTTTCTTTATGAGGCCCATGTCTCGAATACTTATGTTTTCACTTTAGCGATAAAGCCAAAATTGAATTTTAAACGAAAACTTACTGTTGACATCAATGGCAATGCAGTACAACACCCCTTAGATTATAGTTACATAGTTAGTCTGGCTGAAAAAAGACAAAAGTCCATCCAGTTCAACCATAGAAAAAAACAAGTTATAATCCTACACCCACAGTTGATCCAGAGGAAGGCAAAAAAAACCCAGCAAAGCATGATCCAATTTGCTCCCGCTGCCAAAAAAAATTCCTTCCTGATCCCCCGAGAGGCAATCGGATATTCCCTGGATCAACTTTACCTATAAATGTTAGTATCCATTATATTCTGTGTATCTCGGAAACAGTCCAGGCCTTTTTTTGAAGCAATCCACTGTATAATATATGATTCATAAACATTTAAAAGTGATGTTGTGATCTTAGGACACAATTTAGCATCAGCATCATCAGGATAGAGTACCTAGATGTGGGTCTGTCCCAGCAAATCCGGGACACTTGGCATCAATGAAATTAAAGTACATGAACATCGTTTTTTGCATGTGGTCTTACAGACCCTTTTATTACTCCTGACTTTAGTGTGTGCCTACTGTCACTAATGCAGAGTCAATTGATCTGATTTGAGGTACAACGCCCCTTAGCTTTTGTATAATTATACACTCACCAATCACTTTTTTAGGTACAATTACTTGGTAACACAAATTGCTAATCAGCCAATCACATGGCAGAAACTCAAAGCATTTAGGCATCTAGATGTGGTGAAGTTGACTTGCTGAAGTTCAAACCGAGCAACGGAATGGGGACAAAAGGGGATTTAAATGACTTTGAATTTGGCATGGTTATTGGTGCCAGGTGGGCTAGTCTGAGTATTTCAAAAACTGCTCAGCTACTTAGATTTTCACACACAACCATCTCTAGGGTTTACAGAGAATGGTCTGAAAAGGAGAAAATATCCAGTGAGCGGCAGTTGTGTGGATGAAAATGCCTTGTGGTATTTTGAGGTCAGAGGTCAGAGGAGAATGGGCAGACTGGTTGCTGCAACATTCAGATGGTAGGGTCAGAATTTGCCATAAACAACATGAAAGCATGGATCCATCCTGCCTTGTATCAATGGTTCAGGCTGGTAGTGGTGGTGTAATGGTGTGGGGGATATTTTCTTGGCACTAGCAAGGTGTACCTAATAAAGTGACCGGTGAGTGTAAATGATTAATAAACATATAAAAACAGTGAAGTTGTGATCTCCGCACAGAATTTGTAACTCAGCATCATTGGGACAGTGTACCTAGATGCGGGAATGTCCCAGCAAATCCGGGACAGTTGGCATCAATAAAATTAGAGTAGGGGAATGTCTTTTACTCTTCTATTACTCTTGGCTTTGGTGCATACCTACTGTTACAACTGCAGAGAGTCAATTGATTTAATTGGTAGAAAGAAAAGAGAATCAAATGGCTGCTACCCTCTACATTAACATTACAAACTGTACAGAGGAAAAAGACTATTAATATAATGAAGCACTTGTCTTTGTTGCTTTACTATGGAGGAACCCTAAAAGTAATATTCGGATCCCAGGGAATCCCTGCTAAAAATGATCTCTACAGCTCATGGTACATTAGCTACACAACACCTGAGAGAAGGGATTCCTTGCACTGGTGAGAAGAATGGTGGTTTGTGAGAAAAAAGCCCATTTCAATGGTGGAGAGTGCTGGGCCCCTCATATATCATTGGGGGCCAGTGGGAACAATGCCCTTTACATTGGTCAGTGGGAAGAATCTTATAGAGTGAACATGATCACTGGCATCAGTTGTTACAGTACTTACCTGAGAAACCAGAGAAGCTCCACTGGTCCCATTCCAGTGATTTTGGAGATCAATCCATCACTGCTCAAGGAACCCCTAGCAACCTCTGGAGGAACCCAAGTTTTTCCATAGGTCCCTAGCTGAAAAAGGCTGCATTAGAGGTTGATGGGATGTAAACATTAAAGTGGTATTAAACCCAAAACCAAACGTAATATATTGCAGGTTACCAATCATTAGATGTAGTGGCTGCAGTAGTTTTCTCTTTTAAGGCTTTTTTCCCCTCTGTTTTCACCTTGTGATCTGGTCAGTTACACACCTCCTGTATTAGAGCGCCCCCCACTCTTAATAACTGAGCACAGGGGATACCTTTGGATAGCAGCATTGTCAGTCTGAGGGGAGGGGAGTGTTAGATGGACTAGCAACTTTAAATACACTAACAAATTGAAGCCATACTCCAGCCCACACATTTTAAGCCGTTACAACAAACAGTTTTGGCTCCTTTTGGGATAAAGGTTTTACATAAATAAATAAAAGCTGATCATTGTAAGCACCCCTGCCAGTGGTAAATGGTTTGTCTCATCTCTGTAACTGATACAGAGCTTCTTTTGAAACACAACAGACTTACTGGCCCGAACACCAGATGGAATAGAAGGAAGAAAGCCTAAAAAGAAAAATGAATGCAGCCAGCACACCTATAAATTGGTAAGCTGCAATATAAATGTTTGTTTTTTGGTTTAATACTGCTTTAAGTACATGTATCTAAGAATAAATTCATAAATAAAAAGTAGTTCTCCTTTAAGAGGCATCTGCGCCACGGATACCTATGCCATTCTAAACCAATAACACTACCGCAGAATAGATTATCATATATTGCAGCAGTGGGCCCTACCTATCAGTCCCACCAGAGATACTGACAGATGGGAAAACAATATGTTATAAAATGTATTTGTAAAGTGCCGACATGCTACTGAGCCCATTACAGTAAACACAACAAATCGCATTGGTTTCTGCCCACTAAGAATCTTATATTTCCATGCCCATCAAGCTAATTTACTGCATGTTTTTAGGCAGGCCATACATTATGTATTTTTTTTTTGTCGTTCAGCCAGTAGGTTGGAGGACAAAACTGACCCAATTCCTCTTCACTGAGTCATTGGGGTTGATTTACTAATGCAGGCCATACATGGGTCGAATTCCAAACTAATTTTCATTAAAAAATCAGAAATGTTGTGCATTTTGTAATCCTATGGTGCCACCATTGATTTCGAAATTTAACCAACCAAGCCTTTAATTTCACTTCATGTTGCTACAGAAAAGAATTTTCATGGCCAAAAATTTTCTTTTCTTTCCAGGTCACAGCTCATGCTTATTTCTTTTTCAGTTACATTTCTTCCACGATTCTCCCATCATTGATTAGAAATTCATTCATTTTTCAAAAAATTTCCAACATGCCCAATCGCTCAAATTCAATAGTCGCTCGAAAATCGATTCTTGCTGTGGCCCACTAATGGTGCGAAATTCAAACAAAAATTCTTAGAAAAGATTTTCGAAAGAGTGCAAAATTTGGTGCAGCTGTGCATGGTAGCCAATCAGCGTCTAACTTCAGCTTGTTCGGTCTGATTATGTCCATATTTCTGTGCTCAAAGCGGTACATTTTTTTGCATGGAAATATGTAATTTTTTTATTGTAGGCCTGTAATTTTTAGGAATAACTCCCTGAAATCTGTCCGAACAAGAGTCTAGTAAACATCCCTGGTAGGATAAAATTTGAAACACGAAATCATAAATTATAATTTAATAAATAATCATAAAAAATAATAATATAATAATAATAAATTTGAAATATAGCGCCAAGTTCGCACATCACTGAGCAAAGTCGCAAAATCGTTTTCAGTGTCTGATGACGAATTTCCCCACGAATCATTATCACTCAATTCTGCAAGTGGTTCTGATTTACTATCGCTGTTCTCTAGCCGGTCTAAAACCGATTTTGACCTAAAGGGACGCTTTTTGGACGCCATGGACGTTTCTCAGTTTCCAGGCAGAAAGAACAGTAAAAATGCAGGCAGGGCGCAGGACAAAGCACTCGGGACAAAATGTATGTGAAATGGTTTGATACAGTAATGTTATACTATGTGATTTTAGTTTATTGAGTGAATGTCACAATATGTCATTTTCAAATTTCCCGCCGTTCCGTCCCCCGTACGCCCCAACGCTCGCAGGGGACGGAACCCAGATGACAGATGCCGGCATCTGCCAGAGTACATTACAGGGGACACTGCAGGAGGGACATCGCGGGAGCGCAGGACAAGGTAAGTGATCAAGGGATCCCGGAGCAGTGCCGCATGGTAAGCCCGAGTGTAGCTCGGGGTTACCGCATTTGGTACTGAAACTTTACCCCGAGCTACACTCATGAATACCACCAGGGGGGTTAAGCATTGCCAAAAAAAAAATTCCTGGAAGCAGATTTTGCACTCTCTAGTTTTAGTAAATCAGCCCCCATTGTAGTCTGACAGTGGGGAGACTTCCTTGCTGTCAGAATTCCCTGATCAGTGGTGCCGGCTACGGCAAAAACCCAACAGGATGGTTGTATAGAAGTTGATCAGTAGAAGAACTTCTGTACAACCAGCCTGTCCATGCATGGATGGAAACTCGGTTGGTCCCTGCTGAACAGGCTGAACTTTGATCCATGTATGGCCGCCTCTAGACTGTGGAATTGCACAATATTCTCAGTACTTGGTGGAAACATTTGCATGGCCTTTTGCTTTGCTTGTATACTACACTGCTACATACAAATGCTTACAGCACTTACCAGATGCCAACAGTGGAGCCAATGGAAGATTTTTCTTATTTTTCCCTAGCACTTGAAAAGAATTTAAGTTTTGTTTTCCCAGAACTCCCTTTGGTTACAAAAAAAGTACACACAGAACAATTGACTTCACTACTACTTAAAATTTTTCCCATGAAAAGATGAGGAAATGTTGTGCAGGTACTCTTAAAGTATAACTAAGGGCAAAACATTTTGTTTTGCTTTGAATGGACTGGAGAGGGATCAGAACCCCAGTCAAGTTTTTATTGCTGTCAGTGCCCTCATTTATGGAGATTCACCCTCTCTGTTTGTCCTGTTTACCATTATCATTGAAAGTAAAAGCAAAAGAAGATATCAAATTTTGGGTTGTCCCCAGAAAAGTAAGGGGAAATCTTTCAATAAAGGACATTAGTCCTGGTGACCTAGGGGTCCCCAAGGAATCCCCTTCATTTGCAGGTATTTCCTCTCACTTCACGTTTGGCTATGAGACAGGAAGTGAAGGGAAATCTCTCCTATGGAACACAGATGGTGAAAAAAAACTGTCAGGGGTTACAACCCACCCTTGCTCTATCCAAAATGAAAAAATAAAAGAAGTTTTGCCTATAGTTCTACTTTAAGCTGGGTTCAACTTTTTAATTTTCTTTCCCTTTAAGAACATTTGTTCAATTTTCTAATTGTTAGTGGGGTCAACTTAATGTTTATTTTTGATCACAGTGATGAGAATATATTCAAAGGAACGAGATGGAAACGTTTTCTCAAAAGAGTTTCTACAAGTGAAAGTTGTTTTGGTTCAG
Source organism: Staurois parvus (assembly GCF_062004578.1). NCBI lineage: Eukaryota > Metazoa > Chordata > Amphibia > Anura > Ranidae > Staurois > Staurois parvus. The sequence continues at coordinate 2,534,735 of NW_028318309.1, read as the reverse complement.
GAATTTACATTCATTCCAAAAAAGCAAATGTTGAATTATTTTGAACTCTGTCCACTCATCGAATGTACAAAGAATTTTCATATGAAAATCTACTAGTGCATAGACAGCTCTCAATTATAATCACTTTATTATGTCTCTGCCCTTGTTTTGTTAGGCGTCTCAAATCTGCACCCTTTAATTTATTACATTTCTGCAAGTGGTTCTAAAGACTCAAGATTTTTTATCTTAATGCATTCTATGTATTAAGGTAAAAAAAAAACTTTCTGGGTGCAGCTCTCCCCCAGCTCCCGAAAACATTTACCAGAGCCCCATCTCGATCCAGTGATGTGCACGAGAGCAGCCACTCTCCGGGGTGTCTCTCTCCTTATTGGCTCACACAGCAGAGGGAGTCATTGGCTCCTGCTGCTGTCAATCACAGCCAGTGAGCCAATGGGGAGAGAACAGGGGGTGGTTCTGAGCTCTATGTGAATGGACAAGGTTGGGAGCAAGCATGCTCAAGTGCCTCCATAGCAAGAGGTTTGTTATTGGGGGCACTCGGCAGGGGGGAGGAGCCAGGAGTGCCGGTGGGAGTGTAGTGGTTTTGCTCTATGCAAAACCACTACACAGAGCAGGTAAGTATAACATGTTTGTTATTTTAAAAAAAATCCTTCCTTTAGAATTACTTTAAAGTGTATGTATAACCCAACAATTTAGGAAAGTTCCTGTCTTAGACAGTTGTTACTGGAGCATCTGTCCCCACTGGATGGCTTATCTGCACTTATTGTTTTGTAACAACTGTACAATTTTTTTATTTTCCATCACCTGCTGTCTTATTATTGAAACCCTCTAGACCTTACTCTACCCAAAACAAAACAAAAAACAGCTAATTATCCACTTTAATAGATGAAAATAATAACAATCGTGATTTGTACTACAAATAATTCTGAATGCTTTTAGGTATTATTATTAGATTTATGTATCATCAATGGTACTTTACAATATAACTGGGAGACAGTACAGATACAATACAATTCAATTCAATTCAATTCAAGAGGGTTAGGAGGGCCCCGGCTCTTGAAAGCTCATCACCTTCTAGTTTTATCCAATCAATTTTTTCTTTTATGCCTTGAAATATTATTTGAAACTATAATCAATAAATCATAAGAAACACAGAGATAGACAGGCAAACAGAGAGATAGATAAAAAGCCAAATAGACACATTGACAGACTGATAGACATACAGACATGAAGTAATCAGCAGCACACATAGATGTATAGAGAGATAGAGAGATAGATAGATAGATAGATAGATAGATAGATAGATAGATAGATAGATAGATAGATAAATGGAGAGATAGATAGATAAATAGATAGATAGATAGATAGATAGATAGATAGATAGATAGATAGATAGATAGATAGATAGATAGATAGATATATTATACAAGATAGATAGATAGATAGATAGATAGATAGATAGATAGATAGATAAATGTAGATAGATAGATAGATAGATAGATAGATAGATAGACAGATAGATAGATAGATAGATAGATAGATAGATAGATAGATAGATAAATGATAGATAGATAGATAGATAGATAGATAGATAGATAGATAGATTATACAAGATAGATAGATAGATAGATAGATAGATAAATGATAGATAGATAGATAGATAGATAGATAGATAGATAGATAGATAGATAGATAGATAGATAAATGGAGATAGATAGATAGATAGATAAATGGAGATAGATAGATAGATAGATAGATAGATAGATAGATAGATAGATAGATACATAGATAGATAGATAGATAGATAGATAGATAAATGGAGATAGATAGATAGATAGATAGATAGATAGATAGATAGATAGATATTGTTTTCACTTATTTCAATACATTTTCATAGTAATTGATTGGGATACTCTCTTTTCCAGCAACGCGGCTCCAGTAAAAATATATCTGCAGGACCAGCAGATGTTCAGGGATTAACGGGGGGAACCATAAATCCAATGTTGGTGCCAGCACTGATTTCCAAGGATGAGATTCTCTACAAATTTTATTAACACGTATCTGGCATGGAGTATCTGGATGGAGACAATGTTCTCCAGAGGTTAGTAAATGACTTACAAATTATTAATGAAAGCAAAAAGGGGTGCACCGCATAGGAGCAGTGATGACTCTGGAAGGCAGAGAGCTGGCAGCCTGGTATATACAAAAGGAAAAATGTGATTCTAAGAATGATCCTCCTCACTTCTATATAATGGGCAGTTTACCGCGAGCTGATCTCTCAGTGCTGGCAAGTTTAATCCCCTCCAAGCTTCTTACATCTCCAGGACTATAGCAGGAAAATCACAATGTTAGAGTTCTTGATTCTACACCCTCCAGGCTCACAGACTCTCCTCTACCATATAAAAAAAAAAAACTCCAGCAAGATAGTGAGACACTTTCACAACAGACACAGTCAGGTGGGTGGAGTTGGGAACTCAGGAATCTTCCCACCCATGAAAAATCCAAAATTTACAGCCTGATATTAAAACAAAGGGGACATTTTCCAATTGGGGATACCTGTCCTATTGACAGCTGAGAATTGTACTTACTTTGTGGAGAATAACTTTCACTTCCTCTTGTATCTGTAGGAGAGGGAGTGAAGAAAAATCATACTAATGAGAAACAGATAGCAAACAAAAACAAAATCCATACTCTAATTTAAAAAAAAAAGATTTAGCTTTCGATATACAGTATATATATATAGTATATACAGATATGCACTATACTGTATATGTGATGATCAGAGAATTGCTAGTATACCACTTGGGCTTGATCCATTTTAAAATATTGCTAGAATGACTGCTGGAATGCTGTATTTACAGGTATATCAGATCCCCACAATTCCCCGCACAGCAGAAGTCAGCGAGTGGTGATGATGTACTTTGCACCAATCATATTCTTACTTCATTGTATGGTTCTGCCATTCAAAAGGCAACTGTACATGGTTTTCAGATCCGGTTAAGGAAAAGCTTCATGAGAAAAATCAGTAGGATGCCATTGCAGAAATATATCGAACTTGTACACAGGCCTGTTAGCTATAATCAGTGTAAGATATGGGTTTCTACAAACAGGACTAAAAAACACAAAACATTTGAGAATTAAAGCTTCTTAAAATATAATTACACTGCATTGCTTACACTGAAAAAAAACCCCCACAAAAAACAAAAAAGTGTAACATAAAAGAGCAAAAAATAAAAAATAAGGTATAAATGAGGAATAGAAATGACCTGAAGATGCCTTAGCATGTCTGTGAAGACCTGGTGAGGGGATACCATTGCTACCATTGTGCTATTGCTGGGTGTTCAGTGCGTCCCTATCCCTTTAAAGAGGGGTGGGCTCCCTCCAGGCATACCTGCCCTTAATCTATCCATTATTATAGATGTGCTCCAACTTTGGAGGCTCTCAAAATTTAGAGTTAGGACTGCAGTACACTAAGGTGCCGTGAAGTGACCCTGCAGCTTATGCATGTATTTGCAAATGTGTGTAAACGAAACCCCTGGTTTTAACATAAACTGTTAGACAGGGTAATTCAGTTTGTTGCAGGCTGCCTGGTAAGTGAGCTGGGAGTTTTTATTTGTTGTTGTTTGAAATACGTCGCCCTTCCATGTGCTCCTTCCTGCAACGGCCAGATATAGATTGGGGTGAATGCCATTTGTTTTTGCCGTTGATAAATTGGTGATGGGGCACACACACAGGAAAACTTGGCTTCCATTGTACTATTGCTGGGTGTCCAGTGCACTCCTATACCTTTAAGTAGGGATGGGCTCCCTCCAGGCATACCTGCCCTTAATCTATCCATTATTATATACGTGCTCCAAATTTGCAGTAAAGCCACTGCAGCTTACGCATATATATGTAAATGTGCCCAAACAAAACCCCTGCTTTTAACATGAACGGTTAGACAGGACAATTCAGTTTGTTGCAGGCTGCCTGGTAAGTGAGCTGGGTATATTTCTTTGTTGTTCTTTAAAGACCTGAACTCTCCCTCGGAAAAATGCTAGCTGCCTAGCCTAGTATGCAGATAGCTGCTGGCTATCCCCGCTTCAGTCGATCCTGAATACGGCTGCCAGACTCATTCACCTTTCCAACCGCTCCATCTCCGCCACCCCTCTCTGCCAATCCCTCTACTGGCTTACGATTGCGCAACGGATCAAATTCAAAATCCTAACGCTGACGTACAAAGCTGTCCACCATACTGCCCCGAACTGCATCACTGACCTAATATCCAAGTACCACCCAACACGCACACTCCGCTCCTCACAAGACCTCATTCTCTCTAGTTCCCTGGTCTCCTCCTCCCATGCCCGCCTCCAGGACTTCTCCAGGGTGTCACCCATCCTCTGGAACTCCCTGCCCCAACCCATCAGATTATCACCTACTCTCCTCTCCTTTAGGCGCACCCTGAAAACCCATCTCTTCAGGGAAGCCTACCCCACCCCCTGCTAACTTGCCGACCTCCTCCACTCTTCCTACCACTCCATCCCCCACAGCTATCTCCTCCTGTGCCACCATCCCCTCCCTCCTAGATTGTAAGCTTGAAAGAGCAGGGCCCTCAATCCCCTCATGTTTTGCATTGTATTGGTATTGTTCTGTCACATATTCTGTCCCCCTTTGTAATGTACAGCGCTGAGCGAACTATTGGCGCTTTATAACTACTGTATAATAATAATAATAATAAGGGCTTCTGTCTTTCTCAGACTATCCCGTTCTGCACACTTCTAGGTCATTGACCCTCGATGCACGAGGGTGAGCATTACAGCAAGTTAACTAGAATTTGCAAAGGGAGAGGTCAGCAATGCCAGACCTCTTATTTCTTCACTGACAGGTATAAAGTGGAACTAGGCAGCCCTGGGTCCCCAGGAGCACTTGCCATTATTGCCAACTTAACACTTTGCCGTCTTCCAGCAATGACAGATCGACTGTTCCCATTGCTGTTCCATCCCCCCCACTGGTATCTTTTACTCTACTTCTGGAGTTAAAAAAAAATAGCTAGCAGATAGCTAAATTAGTTTTTGGCAGAAGAGACTTGAAGTTTCTTCTGCCAAAAAAACTTTTTTGGGGAAAGGGGGAGGTATGTCTGCTTTTACAGGACAGCTCCTAAATGCCACAAACATTTAGGCTTCAGGATGACCACGAGATTGGACCAGCAACTCAGTCACTGATCTTATATTATTGTAATGTTATAAAATAATATATTTCTATTATTTCCTCAACTGACTTAGAATGTATAAATAACTCTTTTTCTTTATGCATAAATTACTACCATGTAGGTTTTTATTTTAAAAAGTTACTAGTTCAGAAAGAATACGTAGATTGTGATGTTTAGTCATGTTCAGCCCCCAGTAAGTGGTCTCTGCAGAGCATGGTGAACACGGAGGTGTTTTATCACTAAGATATCTGTCATACGCACTACGGGATGACTGTTTCTTCTCTCAGCATCTCCTGTTGCTAATACCAGGAAAATAAGAAAATATAACTGTGTAAGGAGTCACCACTTGGTCTGACACCTGTGGACTCAAGCCTGCTAGACACAGCCTGTAATTTCACCATCTACTGTAGCCTCTCTCAACCTTTTTATCCTGGAGGTACCAATGAAATACATGTCAAGTCTTGGAGAACCCATGCTAAAACCACCTAATTAGGGGTCATTGGGAAAAATGCCCCTTATATTGGTGTTCAGTGGGAAGAATACTTACAGGTAAAAAGATTACTGGTGCCTTGCAGCTGGCTTTGCCAAGTGGCGTTGGACCTGGAACCATGCAGCCACCAGCAGATACAAGGTCAATCTGGAGGAACCATAGGGCAGCACAGAACCCTAGTTGAGAATGGCTACTCCTAGTTGAGTCAAGTCCAAAGCCCTTTGACACAGACCTTAGTTTGGATTCACACCGTTGCTGCATAAATATTTTCATGCAAGAATGTTCATAATGGTAAAGCACCAACAGACATTTTCTTAAAGTAGCACACCACAATATACAGATAGACTTCATTACTCTCGGACCACCCAGAGGAAGTACAACATAAATGCACAGCATATTCCATATTGTCAAAATTCTCTTTAATCCCTTCCTGCCTGATCTCAGCATCCCTTTAACCACTTCCAGTTCGGACACTTTTACCCCCTTCCTGACCAGGGCAATTTTCAACTTTCAGCGCTATCACATTTTGAATGACAATTGCGCGGTCATGCAACACTGCACCCAAATGAATTTTTTACCATTTTTTTGAGACAGATAAAGTTTTATTTTGGTGGTAATTATTCACCGCTGGGATTTTTATTTTTTTCGCTATGTAAATGAAAATGTCCAAAAATTTAGAAAAAAAAGTGTTTGTTTTTTTATAAAATTTTGCAAATAAATATTTCATCATAAATCTTGGCCAAAATGTATTCCATTATCTTTTTAATTAAAAAAAAATCCAAATTAGTTTATAACCAAAAATTATAATTTTTAAACATTTTTTTTACATTTTTATTTTTTTTTTTTATATTATTATTTTTTATTTATTTATTTTTTTTTTTACATACTGTCACCCTAGCAGGACAGTGTCACCATGGTGACACTGTACTACTTGTGGGGGGTGATGAAGATTTTTTTTTTTTACACTGATTGCTTTTACACCCATAAAGGATGTAAAAGCAATAATTTCTCTTTCTCTCTGGCTGCATTCTTGCAGTCATTGAGAAGTACTGAGTGAGCTGTGATTGGTCACAGCTTGTCACATGGTACAAGGCTGTTGTGAATGGCCTTGTACCATGTGATCTCTGTGATCATTCACAGATTTCACACGTAGTAAGCAATGATGTCACAAGTGACATCTTGCTTACTACTTTGCATGTGAACACTGATTGGCCAATCAGTGATCACATGATCGGGACCTCGTACAGAGGTCCCGTCCGACGATCGGTGTTTCACTGTGTCCGGAGGACACAGCAGGCACCGGATCGTGGTGCTGTGCGCTCCCAGGGAGCGCGCACAAGCAGGGTGCGGGGAGGCCGTTTATATACAGCCACCCGACCCTGCAGTGCCACCGTCCGGCCGTTTATATACAATGGCCAGTCAGGAAGTGGTTAAAAAGTTCTGAACGGGCATGGGAAAGATTGGCAATCATGTGACCACTGTGATTGGCCGTCATTGTTAGTCCAGAATGATAGCTGTTCAAGACAGAAACATTGGCTGCCGAGCGACACATACGTGTGGTGTCACCCACCTTTTGCTGATGCACATATGTATTACACGGGCGGCAACAGGTTAAAGTGACCCTACAGTTTGCCAATTCAAACCAAAGAAACTAGATGCTTTAGAGCAGAGAGTGTAAGGCAGGCCATAGATGATGTGATTTTGGTTGCAGGAAAGAAAATCACTTGATTCCCAATCAACACTGACAGTGTTTTCTTTCCTCCCACAAAGCTATTGTGTTCTCCCAGTGGGAATCGTCCTCCAGTGAGAGAAGACAGTGATTACTGCTAGTGACTATAGTTGTTGGCAATAATTGCATGCAAAAATGCCAATACGCTGGTTGTACCCAAGTCGATCAATGGATTAACTTGGGTACAATCAGCCTGCCCATAGAGAGGACTGAATGTCAGCTGATCCCTGCTTAACTGGCCTAGATTTGAACCATCTATGGCCGGCTTAAGGGCCTTATCCTTTCCACATTCTTCCCAGACTCCTTGATCATACATTGGTGAAAAATATGGTTCTTCTGGGTATTTATGAGCATGTGTCTCATCCCTGTTTCTCCCACAATGGCAAGCAGCCAACTTCCAGCTCTGAGAGCTGTCACATGGGGGTGGGGGAGGGTCATTAGTCCTGTGTAAGCTCCAAACAAATGTTGCATTGGAAATTACATAGTGATGACGTGTGTGTGCTTGCTCCCGGGGTTGATTAAAGCAAGGGTAGTGCACATAGGTATGTATGGGTTCTTCATCACCTTTCACCATCTAAGTAATGGCTATCCCCGCTTCAGTCGATCCTGAATATGGCTGCCAGACTCATTCACCTTTCCAACCGCTCCAGCTCCTCCACCCCCCTCTGCCAATCCCTCCACTGGCTTCCGATTGCGCAACGGATCAAATTCAAAATCCTAACACTGACGTACAAAGCTGTCCACCATACTGCCCCGAACTACATCACTGACCTAATATCCAAGTACCGCCCAGCACGCACACTCCGCTCCTCACAAGACCTCCTTCTCTCTAGTTCCCTGGTCTCCTCCTCCCATGACCGCCTCCAGGACTTCTCCAGGGTGTCACCTATCCTCTGGAACTCCCTGCCCCAACCCATCAGATTATCACCTACTCTCCTCTCCTTTAGGCGCACCCTGAAAACCCATCTCTTCAGGGAAGCCTACCCCACCCCCTTGCCGACCTCCTCCACTCTTCCTACCACTCCATCCCCCACAGCTATCTCCTCCTGTACCACTATCCCCTCCCTCCTAGATTGTAAGCTCGAAAGAGCAGGACCCTCGATCCCCTCATGTTTTGCATTGTATTGGTATTGTTCTGTCACATGTTCTGTCCCCCTTTGTAATGTACAGCGCTGAGCGAACTATTGGCGCTTTATAAATACTGTATAATAATAATAAAGAGAACATGTTTCTTTGCGATTAAACAAATAAAACGTTTTACTCTTTTTTAGGTAAACATGAAATACCGCATATAAACATTTCATATATACCAAGTACAGCTAACAGGTGCTCAGCAATCCCAGGAGATTTCTGAAAGCTCCTTTTACCGCTGTTGTCAGAACTGACTAGCAAGAGAGATCAGATCACAAGCACGAGAGATTTACTAAAACTGGAGAGTGCAAAATCTGGTGCAGCTCTGCATAAAAACCAATCAGCTTCCAGGTTTTGTTTCCAAAGCTTAAATGAACAATCCGAAATTAGATGTAAACAGTTACTGGTCACCCTATATAAACAGTGACAGTCCCCTGAATATACCCAAAATGTACGAAAATGTTCAAAAACATTGCTTATCAATATGAGTCCATACACCCTACAAGCTCTTCGTATAGTCCCCCAGTACTTGGTGTTCTTTCACTTCTATGTATACATCAAACCAATATGTCCGCTGCTATTCACAGTACCGGTCATTTCTTTTCCAGGAGTCTTTCGGGACAACACCTCCGAGACCTAGACTCCTCCACTCCTAACACCGCCTTCATACAATTTCAAAGTAAGCTTCCCACAAGTTCCTCCGCTGTCGAATAGAACCTCCGACCAGCTGGAATCCCGATAAGCGTGAATGTCTCAGAGCCTTTGAACTCCCTCTATACTTGCAATGGAAGATGTTCAACCTGCATGTCATTCACTAATGTTTTTTACTGTAACCATTTGCTCTGCTCTACTGAGCTTTTTGGCACTGTACACCACTTCTTGTAGTTCCTGCTGCAGGAGTGTACATCTAACATTTTAGAAAAAAAGCTGCCAATAATGGTGCCACTACGAGCAAACTCGCGTCTCATAGATTTTCATGCAAAGTTTCATCCCTATTTACTTTAATGCAAAAAATGCCCCTTAGTGACTTCAATACAAAATCGTGTCTCATAGACTTTCATGCAAAAGCGCCCCTAGTGACTTCAATGCAAAATCGCGTCTCATAGACTTTCATGCAAAAGCGCCCCTAGTGACTTCAATGCAAAATCGTGTCTCATAGACTTTCATGCAAAGTTTCATCCCTATTTACTTTAATGCAAAAAATGCCCCTTAGTGACTTCAATGAAAAATCGTGTCTCATAGACTTTCATGCAAAAGCGCCCCTAGTGACTTCAATGCAAAATCGCGTCTCATAGACTTTCATGCAAAAGCGCCCCTAGTGACTTCAATGCAAAATCGTGTCTCATAGACTTTCATGCAAAGTTGCGTCCCTATTTACTTTAATGCAAAAAATGCCCCCTACTGACTGCAATGCAAAATTGCGTGTCATAGACTTTCATGCAATAGCGCCCCTAGTGAATTCAATGCAAAATCGTGTCTCATAGACTTTCATGCAAAGTTGCGTCCCTATTTACTTTAATGCAAAAAATGCCCCCTACTGACTGCAATGCAAAATTGCGTGTCATAGACTTTCATGCAAAAGCGCCCCTAGTGAATTCAATGCAAAATCCTGTCTCATAGACTTTCATGCAAAGTTGCGGCCCTATTTACTTTAATGCAAAAAATGCCCCCTACTGACTGCAATGCAAAATTGCGTCTCATAGATTTTCATGCAAAAGCTCCCTCAAGTGACTTCAATGCAAAATCGCGTCTCATAGACTCTCTTGCAAAAGTGCCCCCTAGTGGCTTCAATGCAAAATCGTGTCTCATAGACTTTCATGCAAAGTTGAGTCCCTATTTACTTTAATGCAAAAAATGCCCCCTAATGACTTCAATGCAAAATTGCATCTCATAGACTTTCATGCAAAAGCACCCTCGAGTGACTTCAATGCAATATCGCGTCTCATAGATGGCATCCGTCTTCTGGGTTCTGGTCCCTGCGAGCGTTGGGACGTACGGCGGCAAATTTAAAAATTTTAGAAACTGTCATTTTCTAATAAACAAATATTACATAGTATAACATTCCTGTATCAAACCATTTCACATACATTTTGTCCCTAGTGGTTTGTCCTGCGCCCTGCCTGCATTTTTACTGTTCTTTCTGCCTGGAAACTGAGAAACGTCCATGGCGTCCAAAAAGCGTCCCTTTAGGTCAAAAGCGGTTTTAGACCAGCTAGAGAACAGCGATAGTAAATCAGAACCACTTGCAGAATTGAGTGATAATGATTGGTGGGGGAAATTCATCATCAGACACTGAAAACGATTTTGCGACTTTGCTCAGCGATGTGTGAACTTGGCGCTATATTTCAAATTTCAGTGTTTTTGGTTTGATTATATTATTGAATTAAATTTATTATTATTATATTACTATTTTTTATGATTATTTATTAAATTATAATTTATGATTTCGTGTTTCAAGTTTTATCATACCCGGGATGTTTACTAGACTCTTGTTCGGACAGATTTCAGTGAGTTATTCCTAAAAATGACAGGCCTACAATAAAAAAACGACATATTTCCATGCAAAAAAATGTACCGCTTTGAGCACAGAAATACTGACATAATCAGACCGCTAGGGAGGTTTTTGATTTCAGCCAAGTGCTTTCTGAATTTTCGGTTTCAGTTTTGGCAGCAGAATTTTAATTTTGGTGCGCCATTAATGTCTATACTTACATATTCTGAAGTTGCTCCAGTCCGGTCACATGATCTCTCCAGCGGGGGCTTTAGTGAAGTGGAGGGATCGCCGACAATGGCTGCAGAACCTTGGCGATGACTCACCCATAGGCTTGCTGTGGGTAGCCGTTGTCGGCTGTCCCTCTTCCACACTGCAGCTGCCGCTGACAGTTGATTTTGTGGCCAGACTGGAGCAACTTCAGAATAGTTAAGACAACTAGTTAAGAATAGTTATAGACAACTTTCCTTTCACAAGGTAGATATAATAGATTTAGAATGGGGGTGGGAGTAGATTTAAACTTAGTAAAGCCAGCCATAGACGGTTCAAATCTTGGCCAGTTCAGCAGGGACCGGTGGACATACGAACCATGTATGGGCAGGCTCAGGGGCGGACTGACAACTCATGGGGCCCCCGGGCAATAGGGGATCATGGGCCCCTGTGTCCTTGCCAAAACTCAAAAAAGCCTAAGAAAAAGGTACCAGGGGCATCTCATGGGGCCCCATACTGACCCCGGGCCCTCGGGCAGTGCCCGAGTTTCCAAATGCTCAGTCCGCCCCTGGGCAGGCTGATTGTACCCAATATGATCAATCAACTTGGCTACAACAAGCCTGTCGGATTGCTCATGCAATTATTGTTAGTGGCTATAGTCACTGTGTGTTCTCCTGGCCGGCTTTAGGTTCTGACTTGCCTTCTACCATAAATAAAAATATTATCCATATAATTAAAAACTGATTGAACTGTTCAGTAAACATGCCAAGATACATTAAAATAACATTGACCACAAACCATTATAGTTTCTTTTTAAAGGGAATACATCCTAAGACCCCAAAAAAACCACCCCAAATAAACAAACAAAAAAACCAAAAATATAAAAAATGAAAAAAACACACACAAAAAAAAAAAACAAAAATGGGCAGACTCGATGGACCACTCAGTCCATCACTTTTCATCTGCCGTCACTTTTCTCTGTTTAACGGAACGAGAAGCCTAATGTGTTCTCTAAGAAAGCTGGACTGCATATTTCTTCCAGGACTCCAAAGCTGAAGGTACGAGAGATCCCTCTACCCTGGAACTAAAATGCATCTCAGAAGTCAGAGAATAGCAGCTCCCGTCTGAGGCTTCTCATACAGGTGTTTTGTTTTGTGAGCGATTCCCTTTAATCCAGGCTCCCAATACACAGTAGTTAGATGCAAGGGGGAAGTAAAAGGTTTCAGCAAATAATAAACATCCACCAAATAAAGGAGCCACATGTGTAAACAACATTCTAATTAGATACGGAATGTCTTTTCCTGTTGATATTAACAGAGTGCTGTTAAATAAACACAGTTTTCATACATAAACGAATTGTGAATTAATACAAATGCTACAGGGCATTTCCAGGACACGCAATGAAGCCCACACCGCCGCTAACCTTTCAGCCCGAGTAGGAAATATACAAACAGATATCTAAAGTGCGGGATGGGCGACACCACATATCTTTTTTTTTTTCTAGCCTCATTAAAAATGCAATTTACTAAAGCATAGTATATATGATATTTAACTGCTACACACTATTTTCACACTTTTTATTTTCACAATTTGTTTACATTTTTTTAAAGTATCACCTTGTTACTAAACCCACAACAGTACAGTCAGTCTGTATACAGTTGCAAGAAAAAGTATGTGAACCCCTTGGGATTATGTGGAGTTTTGCATGAATTGGGCATAAAATGTGCTCTGAACGTCATCTAAGTCACAACAATAGAAGAACACAGTCTGCTGAACATAATACTACACAAACATTAGATGTTGCCATGGTTTAATTGCACGTAACATGTAAACATTCACAGTGCAGGGAGGAAAAAGTATGTGAACCTTTGGACTTAATAACTGGTTGACCTTCCTTTGGCAGCAATAACCTCAACCAAACATTTCCTGTAGTTGCAGATCAGACCTGCACAACGATCTGGAGTAATTTTGGACCACTCCTCTTCACAAAACTGTTTCAGTGTAGCAATATTCTTGGGATGTCTGGTGTGAATCGCTCTCTTAAGGTCATACAACAACATTTCAATCGGGTTGAGGTCAGGACTCTGACTGGGCCACTCCAGAAGGCGTATTCTGTGCTGTTGCAGCCATTATTTTGTTGAATTACTTGTATGCTTTGGGTCATTGTCCTGTTGCATCACCCATCCTCTGCGGAGCTTCAGTTGGCGGACAGATGGTCGTACGTTTTCCTGCAAAATGTCTTGATAAACTCTGGATTTCATTTTCCCATCAATGACAACAATCCGTCCAGCCCTGAGGCTGCAAAGCAGCCCCAAACCATGATGCTCCCTCCGCCATGTTTTACAGTGGGGATGAGGTTTTGATGTTGGTGTGCTGGGCCTTTTTTTCTCCACACATAGTGTTGTGTGTTCTTCCCAAACAACTCAATCTTGGTTTCATCTGTCCACAGTATATTTTGCCAGTAGTGCTGTGGAACATCCAGGTGCTCTTTTGCAAACTTCAAACGTGCTGCAATATTCTTTTTGGACAGCAATGGCTTCCTCCGTGGTGTCCTCCCATGTACTCCATTCTTGTTTAATGTTTTCCTTATTGTAGATGTGTCAACAAAAATGTTAGCATGTGCCAGAGATTTCTGTAGGTCTTTAGCTGACACTCTGGGATTCTTCTTTACCTCATGCAGCATTCTGCGCTGTGCTCTTGCAGTCATTTTTACAGGACGACCACGCCTAGGGAGAGTAGCAACAGTGCTAAACTTTCTCCATTTGTAGACAGTCTGTCTTACCGTGGACACATGAACATCAAGGCTTTTGGAGATACTTTTGTAACCCTTTCCAGCTTCATGCAAGTCAACAATTCTTGATTGTAGGTCTTCTGAGAGCTCTTTTCTGCGAGGCATGGTTCACATCAGACAGTGCTTCTTGAAACCAGTAAACCTAAAACAGGTGTGTGTTTTTTAAGGGCAGGACAGCTGTCAGCAACACATCCAATTCGATACATATCATCACACTGATTGGAGTCAAGGTTGGCTCACTCCTGGCTCCAATTAGCTCTGGGAGAAGTCATTAAGCTAGGGCCTCACATACTTTTTCCTCCCTGCAATGTGAATGTTTACATGTTATGTGCAATTAAACCATGGCAACATGTAACGTTTGTGTAGTATTATGTTCAGCAGACTGTGTTCTTCTATTGTTGTGACTTAGATGACGTTCAGAGCACATTTTATGCCCAATTCATGCAAAACCCCACGTAATCCCAAGGGGTTCACATACTTTTTCTTGCAACTGTATATGCAGTAAAGCATGCTTGTTACACTCACTGTGGAACCTAAGGGGTTAATCCTCCGCATTGTGTAAAAAGGCCGTTTGAACCTGTCTTCTCTGACCCTCCTTTTTATCCACAGTCCCCAATCCATCTGCTGATAGTATAGAGCCCTAGGAGACACTCTGCACATGCTCAGTTTGGGGTGTATTGCTAGAGAGCTTCTTTTTGGAGGGGGAGGGTGCATGTGATAAGCACATGGCCAATCAGCACAGTCCAGAGACTCTGATCCTCCCCTTCTTTTGCTGTCTCCAACCCACCTGCCATAGTTAGAACAGCAGTGACAAGTCTGAACATGCCCTGTTTGGTGTGTATTGCTAGAGAGGTTTTGCTTCTTTTTTTTTGGGGGGGGTGCATGCGATCGGCACTGGGCAAATCGGCGCTGTCTGGACAGAGGGTCGGGGTAATGCAGCCTCATAGGACAGTCAGAGGAGACTGAAAACTCCCCCTACAAGATTAACCAGTGCTCAGCTTAACACTGATAGAAGTCAAAAGACTGCTGATAAGAAAAGGTATTTAGAAGTTTATAGTTACTAAAATAATGTCATTTCCATGTGTACTGTGGGAGACCAGATATAGTGAATGTAGGGTTCGGGGAGACCAGATATAGTGAATGCAGGGTCCGGGGAGACCAGATATAGTGAATGCAGGGTCCGGGGAGACCAGATATAATGAATGCAGGGTCCGGGGAGACCAGATATAGTGAATGCAGGGTCTGGGGAGACCGGATATAGTGAATGCAGAGTCCGGGGAGACCAGATATAGTGAATGCAGGGTCCTGGGAGATCAGATATAGTGAATGCAGGGTCCGGGGAGACCAGATATAGTGAATGCAGGGTCCGGGGAGACCAGATATAGTGAATTCAGGGTCCGGAGAGACCGAATATAGTGAATGCAGGGTCCGGGGAGACCAGATATAGTGAATGCAGGGTCCTGGGAGACCAGATATAGGGAATGCAGGGTCCGGGGAGACCAGATATAGTGAATGCAGGGTCCAGGGAGACCAGATATAGTGAATGCAGAGTCCGGGGAGACCACATGTAGTGAGTGCAGGGTCCTGGGTTTAGTAACACTTTAAAGTATAAAGTGAACCCTCTCCTTGAAAAAACAACCCATTCAGTTTAAAATAGAAATGAAAGACAAAATATTTCTGTGTAGATATAAAATCATTATAAATGCTTTTTTCCTCCTTTTTTATAAGTGATCACATGCCCTCTGTTCTAAAATAATTGCATTGTGTGTAGTGTGAAAGACCAGATATAGTGAATGCAGGGTCCGGGGAGACCTGATATAGTGAATGCAGGGTCCTGGGAGACCAGATATAGTGAATCCAGAGTCCTGGGAGACCGGATATAGTGAATGCAGGGTCCGGGGAGACCAGATATAGTGAATGCAGGGCCCGGGGAGACCAGATATAGTGAATGCAGGGCCCGGGGAGACCAGATATAGTGAATGCAGGGTCCGGGGAGACCAGATATAGTGAATCCAGAGTCCTGGGAGACCAGATATAGTGAATGCAGGGTTCGGGGAGACCAGATATAGTGAATGCAGGGCCCGGGGAGACCAGATATAGTGAATGCAGGGCCCGGGGAAACCGGATATAGTGAATGCAGGGTCCGGGGAGACCAGATATAGTGAATGCAGGGTCCGGGGAGACCAGATATAGCGAATGCAGGGCCCAGGGAGACCAGATATAGTGAATGCAGGGTTCGGGGAGACCAGATATAGAGAATCCAGAGTCCTGGGAGACCAGATATAGTGAATGCAGGGCCCGGGGAGACCAGATATAGTGAATGCAGGGTCCGGGGAGAGCAGATATAGTGAATGCAGGGTCCTGGGAGACCAGATATAGTGAATGCAGGGTCCAGGGAGACCAGATATAGTGAATGCAGGGTCCTGGGAGACCAGATATAGTGAATGCAGGGTCCTGGAAGACCAGATATAGTGAATGCAGGGTCCGGGGAGACCAGATATAGTGAATGCGGGGTCCTGGGAGACCAGATATAGTGAATGCAGGGTCCTGGGAGACCAGATATAGTGAATGCAGGGCCCGGGGAGACCGGATATAGTGAATGCAGGGTCCGGGGAGACCGGATATAGTGAATGCAGGGTCCGGGGAGACCGGATATAGTGAATGCAGGGTCCTGGGAGACCAGATATAGTGAATGCAGGGTACTGGGTTTAGTAACACTTTAAAGTATATGTGAACCCTCTCCTTGAAAAAACAACCCATTCAGCAGCATGGAGAGCTTAGAGAGCTGGGGGAGGAGAAACAGCAACACACTAATCTTCACAGTGAATATGAGACATGTCAGGACAAGTCTGATCATTGGTGGAGAGCAGACTGAGTTCCCAGCACAGCTAGAAAACTGGCCACGCTTTGCTCTCATGCCTACTGTGGTCAGTTTTTAATAGGAAAGCAGAGGACTGGCAGGAACACCAGGGATTTCCCACAAAGGAAGAAATACAAAGGGAACAGGATCATTTTTCACACAAGAACATGGTACAGCAGGCACATAGCAGGAATTTGAAATGTTGAGTTCACATATTCTTTCATTTATCACATTATTTAGATAGATTTTTGTGTTATTTCATATGTTATTTTATATGTGAAAGCCACATCACAAAAACATTGGTAGGATTTCTCACTCCTTAGGGCCAGTGTTGATTGAACTGCTTCTCTTCCCATACAAGTCAATGGGAAGACAAAATTAGCTTTAAGCAGCTTAGAAGGTCATCTGCAGATGAAATGCAACTGCCAATGAACAGTTAGGCCTCATTCATAGAGGCAGTAAAAACAGGTAATTCGGCCACTATTTTACTGCCCCCAACCATCCACTGAAAGCCCAAGCTGCTTGCTGTGGGGGCACCCGACAGGAGGGAGGGGCCAAGAGCGTTGGGGGACCGGAGAAGAGGAGGATATGGGCTGCTGTGTGCAAAACCACTGCAGACATCAGGTAAGTATGATGTGTTTGTTATTTAAGAAAAAAATTAAACCTTTAATATCACTTTAATGGCGCCTGTGCCTCCTATGTTCACAATGCAGCAGGGTTGGCGCTCAGCCCTGGACCCAGAATCCAGTAGTGGCCACTGGAGTAGTGGTGCCTATTTCAGTGGTCTCTCCAGCTTCCAGAGGGATCCCACAGGGATGGCACATACATACTTAGATTGTTACAAGCTGGGCCAATGCAACTATGTAAAAAATGCCATACCTGGAATTCTTCTTTAATTCAGCTTGTTGACTTTGACAGGCGGAACCATATGTTAAGCCTGCCCATTGATGTAATTGAAGTCAATAGGACTGCACTACAATCAGGTGGTTTTGTTCTTCGTTGCAGCTAAAATCATTCTGTTTCTGAGTCACCTACATGTTGCTGATATTTACAGCTGATGTAAGGAGGCACTTTGATGGGGATAACTGATATAAGGGGGCACTCTGATGGGGGATATCTGATGTAAGGGGGCACTCTGATGGGGGATATCTGATGTAAGGGAGCACTTTGATAGGGATATCTGATGTGAGGGGGCACTCTGATGGGGATATCTGATGTGAGGGGGCACTCTGATGGGGATAACTGATATAAGGGGGCACTCTGATGGCGATATCTGATGCAAGGGGGCACTCTGATGGGGATATCTGATGTAAAGGGACACTCTGATGGGGACACCTGATGTAAGGGGGCACATTGAAAATTGACAATAAATATTTCTGAAATGTCATGGAAATTGTACATGTTTATGTTGTGATCAATATAAAATGAATACATATATAGGATCTGAGTCATAGCACATGTTACGTATAGCTGCTTGCAGTCTCAGTCACAATGAAGGAGCACAACTGGAAGACAGTTGTCACCCTATCAGGGGTGGACTGACAACTCATGGGGCCCCTAGGCAATAGGGGATCATGGGGCCCCTGTGTCCTTGCCCAAACTCAAAAAAGCCTATGAAAAAGGTACCAGAGGCATCTCATGGGGCCCCCTACTGACCCCGGGCCCTCAGGCAGTGCCCGAGTTTCCAAATGGTCAGTCCGCCCCTGCACCCTATAATAGGAAAGTGCCTGAATGTGAACCTTCATGCAGGATCTCCAGTTTTTAGTATTCTTTTATAAAGGGCGTACTATACTGTACACCCGTGTGAGGGCCGGATTTACCTGCAGAAGGATGTACAGGTGTTCCATGCATCCCAGTGCAGGCAGTCCTATTCATGTCAATTGGGATACAGCAGTTACATGGACAAAACCATGCTACCAGTCTGACAACCGTGCGGGTGCATGGCTCCGTAAACAGCGTGAGTTTGGGGACATAGACCCACAGAGATGTCACATTGGGAGCAGTGGCTGTGTCTATGCAGCCACTAAATTCTAACTGATATCAATGAGACTTCTTCCACAGAGATGCACAGGACACCAGTGCAACCCCATGAGGGTAAACATGGCCCCCACACTGGTGTATGCTGTCCTATGCCCCATGTGAACAAGACCTTATTTTAAAGCTGCAACTCTAAGAAGAATAAAACAGCTTTTAACATGACATTATGTGTTGGGTCATAAATTAGATTTTAATGATTAATCTAAGTTAAAGTATATGTTAACTCAATCACTAAAATCTTATACTCTCCTATATAATCTCTACCACGGTTGTAATTTCTGCAGTCATTGGTTGTTAGGACTGCCAGTGTCCTACCAACCAATGAAGCCACGTGTGCCCCACTCCCAGCATCACGGGAGGATGTCTCTGCCTGTTTAGTGCTAAAAAGGTACAGTACAGGGACACCCTGATGAGAACCTGAGGTAAGGGGGCACTCTGATGGGGATCTGAGGTAAGGGGGCACTCTGATGGGGACCTGAGGTAAGGGGGCACTCTGATGGGGACCTGAGGTAAGGGGGCACTCTGATGGGGACCTGAGGTAAGGGGGCACTCTGATGGGGACCTGAGGTAAGGGGGCACGCTCATGGAGCTGTGATGTAAAGAGGCATTCTGATGGAGACCTGAAGTAAGGAGGCATTCTGATGGAGACCTGAAGTAAGGAGGCATTCTGATGGAGACCTGAAGTAAGGAGGCATTCTGATTGTGACACCTTATATAAGGGTGCACTCTGATAGGGACACCTGATGTAAGTGGTCACTCTGATGGGGACACCTGATGTAAGTGGTCACTCTGATGGGGACACCTGATGTAAGTGGTCGCTCTGATGGGAACACCCTATATAAGGGTACACTCTGATAGGAATATCTAATGTAAGGGTGGGGGAGACCTGATGTAGCAGGCAACTCTGATGGGGATAAATGAAGTAAGGGGGCACGTTGATGAGGACACCTGATGTATGGGGGCACTCCGATGGGGATATCAGGCGTAAGGGGGCACTGTGATGGGGATACCTGATGTCGGGGGCACTATGATGAGAACACCTGATGTAGGAGGCATTCTGATGGGAATACCGGAGGTAAGAGGGCACTCTGATGGGGATACCTGATGTAAGGGGGCACTCTGATGGGGATACCTGATGTAAGGGGGCACTCTGATGGGGATACCTGAAGTAAAGAGGCACTCTGATGAGGAAACTTGATTTGAATGGATACTCTGACAGGACATGATGTAAGAAGGCATTATGATGGAGATACCTGATTTAAAGGGACACTCTGCTGGGGGAACCTGAACCTTTGATCAGACAACTCGATGTAAGAGGGCACTCTGATGGGGATTATTGATTTAAGGGGGCATTCTGATGGGGACACCTAATGAATGAAGACACTGTAATTGGGATAGCTAATGCAAGGGGGCACTCTGATAGAGACACCTGATGTGAGGGGGCACTTTGAAGGGGATATCTGATGTAAAGGGGTACTCTGATGGGGACACCTGATGTAAAGGAGCACATTGCAAATTGACAATAAATATTACTGAAATGGCATGGAAATTGTACATTGCTGATTTTGCGATCAATATAAAATGAATACATATATAGGATCTGAGTCACAGAACAAACACAAATTCAGACCTCTTCTGGAAGAACATTTTACAGACTGAACCTCCTTTAATTTTAATTAAACACTCCAGCACTAAAGGACAAAATGGTGAAAATAAGTATTACATTTAAAGAAACGGCATTTGTCCGTGATACAGAGTGGTTTTAGCCAACTAAATGTCTACAGTATGCTTTAACATGTCGAAGTTTCTATGACATTTTAGTAAAGGAGCTACAAATACTTTAAATTAAAATTCATTTGGTGTTTTGCAGAATTCTTCAACATTTGCACAGATCCAGCTGCTAAGAACCTGTAACCTTCAAGCCAGCAGCACTAGGTTAACGGAACAATAATGCCGGAGCTGAAAAATTGTTGTGGCTTGAAGATGTCACAGTCAAACATGTTTTGGTCACACTTGGCAGCCTTCAATGGCTCGGCAGAGATACACATTTCATGATAAAGAAAAATCTGCTACCTAATTGCAGGTACAGTACATTATGAGGAAACTAGAACGATCTGTGACTGCGCGTCCCGGCTAAGATAACTGGTTTTGACATGTCATCTACCACGGCCAATGACATGGATAATGCTTCTTAACGTGGGTAAAATTCTGTGGCATATAGGTCACTCTCTTAAGGGGAATCAATGCCGTCTCCTTCCTTTGCATTTCCACCACGATCCTTCATTTTGCAGCCTGGAGCGGAGAGTGAAATGCAGCAATGGAACCCACTGCTCAAAGCAAAAATCTGCTTCCAGGACAATCCATTATATCTGACAAGCTAAATGTTCCATGGTGCACCATATGGCATCAGGGCAGGCCCGACGACGGAAGAGGGAGATTCAGCAAATGCATCACTATTATTGAGTTTGGCTACAGACTCAACTTGCATTTATTTCATATTTATTTGGTCCTTACAAACACCTAACCTTTAAATCTACAGCCAGACGGATCGATGCAAGGGGATTTTTGGCTGGGAAACGGATATGTTTTGGACTAATATATCCTGGCATCTAAAAATAAATAAGTGCAATAAAAGTCACTTGAGCAACCGACATGGCTACATGGCATGTAAACTGCAAGGTGGCTGCAAAAAGAAAACTGATTTATACATAAAACCACGATCTGTCTTAACATTTCCCCATCTAGGCAGACTGAAAAACGAGGAGTAAGGCTGGCCATACATTATACAATTATCTTCCAATTTTCTGCCCAATTTCCTTTAGATTTACCTTCAACTGTGTAGTGCAAGGGCCTGCCTAATTGGATACAACTGAAAGTGTTGTTTAGGTTTGACCTCCTATTATATGGATTTTGGTAAATCTAAAGCAAAAATCTCAAGACAATTGTATAATGTATGGCCAGCCTAAGGCTCGTCATATATTATACAATTTTCTTGAGAATTTTGCTTTAGATGTACCAAAAAAACATAATATGAGGTCAAAGCCAAACAACACTTTCAATTGTATCCAGTTAGGCTGGCTCTTGCACTACACAGTTGAAGGTAAATCCAAAGGAAATTGGGCAGAAATTGGACAGAAAATTGTAAAAAAAAAATTGTATAGTGTATGGATAGCCTTAGGCTGGCCATACATTATACAATTATCTGGAGATTTTTGGTTTAGATTTACCAAAAACCATATAATAGGAAGACAAACCTAAACAACACTTTCAGTTGTATCCAATTAGGCAGGCCCTTGCACTACACAGTTGAAGGTAAATCTAAAGGAAATTGGGCAGAAAATTGGAAGATAATTGTATAATGTATGGCCAGCCTATGGCTGGCCATACGTTATATTATTTTCTTGAGATTTTTGCTTTAGATTTTCCAAAAACCATATAATATGAGGTCAAAGCCAAACAACACTTTCAATTGTATCCAGTTGGCAGGCCCTTGCACTACATAGTTGACCGGAAATCCAAAGGAAATTGGGCAGAAATTGGACAGAAAATTGTAAAAAAAATTGTAGTGTATGAACAGCCTAAAACTGGCCATACGTTATACTATTTTCTTGGGATTTTTGCTTTAGATTTTCCAAAAACCATATAATATGAGGTCAAAGCCAAAGAACACTTTCAATTGTATCCAGTTAGGCAGGCCCTTGCACTACATAGTTGAACAGAAATCCAAAGGAAATTGGGCAGAAAATTGTATAGTGTATGGCCAGCCTAAGTGAATCACCCCCATTGAAACAGCTAAATACACAGGTGAGCTAGATATGGGCAGCACAGTGGCTAAATGGTTAGCACTTCCGCCTGGCAGTACTAGGATTGTTGGTTTGAATCCCAGCCACAGCACCTCCTGCCTGGAGACTGCATGCTCTCCCTGTGCCTGTGTGGGTTTCCTCCAGGTGCTCCAGTTTCCTCCCACACTCCAAAGACATGCTGGTAGGTGAATTGGCTCCTGTCTAAATTGTCCCTAGTATGTGTATGTATGAATGTAAGTTAGGGACCTTAGATTGTACACCCCTTGAGGGTTAGGGACAGATGTGAATGTACAATATATATGTAAAGCGCTGCGTACATTGACGGCGCTATATAAGTACCTGAAATAAATATATATAAGGGTGCTGTTTTACCTGCCAAAGGGTTTGTATTTCTGTCTATTCAGTCCTGATATTTGCACAGCTCTGCCACACAGCACATTCCTGTATCGTGAGGGAGGAGTACAAAAAAAAGGCAACCACCCCACCCTGGGGGAGGAGACCTGATTTTTCTCTGCTGCAATTTAGTAACCTCCACAGGTCTAGTTCCCCCCTCGCCCTCCAAGCCTGTGATTGGACAGTGAATAGAGAAGCAGCAGACTGATGAGCTCATCCCTCTGTCCTTCTGCTCTCCCATCTTAGCAGAATGCTTCCTGTGCTGCTTCTCCGTTCCCTGAGTCTGGGCCCTGTTGAACAAGGCCTGATACTAAGCCAAGTTCAGGAGCATACACTACTTGCTGCATGAAGCGTAGCCATACTTAAAATGTTAAATCAGATGTTTATTTTCACATTATATTTAAATTATTTCCAGCCTACTCCTAATACTCTGAATGATCTTGAAGTTTGTAAACTTACTTTATGAAGATTCCCACACATTCTGTGACACGTAGTCACTATGCCATGTGAGTAGGCACAGCTGTGTCACACATGTCACAGAGCCTGCCTTCTGAACTACAGAGGCTGTGAGAGGAGTTTATGGAGGCGGAGTCAGTACAGGAATCACTGTTTGCAGACAGCAAGGTACCATGGGATATGTAGTCCTTATAAATGGAACAGGAAACAGAGGAGAAGCTGCAAAGCATGTGGTTGGGGGCCCTTTTCACATGTAACTGCACAGATGAGCGGCAGCACCAGCCATTGATTTGTACGGAGTAACTGCTGTTTTTGACCACGTGTGCCGGCAGCGTTTAGAACTGCCGCTGAGAATTTACTGATTGTTTCTGGCAAGTGCCCCCGTGGGGCTGCTGGAGTGAAGCCTAATTTGTGTATTTTGAATATTGGAATCTACGGTTGCACAGATATGTTCTGTTTATGTCACTGTCTAGTTAAAGCAGAGCGTCACCTTCTCCGGGACACTTTTGTCATTATTGGGCCTCATGCACACAGGACGTTTAAAAACTCTCCTAGAAGCTTTTCCTCCAGGCAGCAGCATTTTTTCTATGTACAGGAAGGCTAGGTTCACATCTGTGTGGGTGGTGCGGCTGTGGATCCACATGAAAATCTGTGCAGCCGCACCATCCGCACAGAGGAATGCGGACCCGCGGGTGGATGCCATTAGTTCTAATGGTAAGCCTCCTGCACTGCAAAACGCAACCGTACCGGGAACCGAGGTTCCTGTGCAGGCTGCGTTTTCGGAAGACATGCAGGGACTTCTTCCCTGTGTGTCACGGGGCACGGGAGTCCATTCAAATGAATGGGCTCTCGTGCCCACGCTAAACACGGCCCGCACGGCCACATATATGTGAACCAGGGGGAAGACAGTACAGCTACTATACAATAAAATACAAGAGGGTTAAGAAGGTCCTGCTCATTTATATTTCTACCCCCCTCCTCTCTAACAATCAGATACCATTTTTTAAAGGAGAAGTACAGCCAATGCTCTTTTGGTTGTACTTCTCCTGTGGATCACAGGAGTGCAGTTCGTTCTGCACTCCTGTGACAAATTTTCAGCTGACAGCGGGCTGAAAGTTGATGTCACTCAACCGCTCCAGGCTGGGGAAAGATCCTGACTTTAAAGTCGGGATCCACAACAGAGTCTGGAGTGGAACCTGGCTCAGCCTCTCACTGAGAGCCTGAGCGAGCCGCTCCCTCCCCTTCCACAGCCCAGCGCCAAAGCGAGCGCGGATGTTAGTGCAGAGATCGGTAACTGACAGTCACTGCTCTCTGCTCAGAGCAGCTGTGAGAACTCAGCGGTCATGTGATTGCTGAGTTCTTACCCTTAGAGACAGTGGGGGACCAATGCTGCATCCACTTAGGTAAGTAGGATTTAAAAAAAAAAGAGATCCCAAACGTCTCTTTTAAATACCTTTTTTGGAGAACCCTCCTTGTACTACCTTGTCTCACCTAGGTGAGAATGAGGTTATCATTGCACGCAGTCTCCTGGGACACCCACATCACACATCCCAGGAGGCCTTGGGGTATTCTACAGTGCATGCGCTGTGGTGATTCCTCAGGGGTCCAGCTATCTCTTCCTGATTCTCACAGCCAGCCCTCTTATAATGTGTTACAGTGCATGTATGTCATCAGGGGGTTGCCTGCAAGAACCTGGAGGATGCAGCCAGCCCCTGATGACGTCAGAGAAAAAGATGGCAACACAAGATATGGTTTGCAGTGGCAGAGGGGCAGGTTCCTACAGAAAATGCTGGATTGCTTGCATTGTATGTTTTTTCATGCATAACCCTGCAAAATAAGTAAGAAGGGATTAAAAAACAGGGGGAAGAGAAGTGACTCTTTAAAGAGAACCAGCCATCAGTGGGTATTTATTGTTACATTCTAGTACAGGGGTGGGCAAACCTTTTGACTTGAGGGCCGCAATGGGTTCATATATTGGACCCGGGGGCCGGACCAAGAGTAGATGGATGATGTGTATGTGTCATCCATAGTAAGTATAGTAATATTCCCCCATAGTAAGCATAGTAATTAATCCCCCATATAGTATTTCATCCCCCATAGTAATTCATCCCCCATATAGTAATTCATCCCCCATAGTAATTCATCCCCCATATAGTAATTCATCCCCCATAGTAATTCATCCCCCATATAGTAATTCATCCCCCATATAGTAATTCATCCCCCATAGTAATTCATCCCCCCTATAGTAATTCATCCCCCATATAGTAATTCATCCCCCATAGTAATTCATCCCCCATAGTAATTCATCCCCCATATAGTAATTCATCCCCCCTATAGTAATTCATCCCCCCTATAGTAATTCATCCCCCATAGTAATTCATCCCCCATATAGTAATTCATCCCCCCTATAGTAATTCATCCCCCCTATAGTAATTCATCCCCCATATAGTAATTCATCCCCCATAGTAATTCATCCCCCATATAGTAATTCATCCCCCCATAGTAATTCATTCCCCATATTAATTCATCCCCCATATTAATTCATCCCTCACAGTACTATTCCCCCCAAGTAGTAAGCCAAGTCCCCCGTGTCAATTCACTTACCTTTGCTCCGCGCGTTCCTCTCGCCGTGTTCCCGCGCCGTTCCGGTCTTCAGGGCGGACTGTGAGAGGAGCCTAGCTCCCCTCCCCTCACGTTCGTCACGCTGCCCCGCCTACACACATCCTGACAGCCACATCCGCGGGCCGGATTAAAAGGTCCGCCAGGCCGTATACGGCCCGCGGGCCGTAGTTTGCCCATTGCTGGTCTAGTACATAGCACCTGGAATCACTGCAGCAACTTTCCTAAGCACATTTTTTTGACCATGTGCATTTACTAACTAGCATGTGCCATAACACTTGCGTAACCAATTTCTTCAGGAGCAATATAAATGTTCGTTTTATTTTGCATCCTAAAGGTGAACGTTCATGGCTCTTTAACAGTTGGTGACACCTATTATAAAGAGGCGTGGTCAAAGTAATAGATGGAATTCATACACGTTATAAAAAGCTCTTCTATTTTGTTTTTTGTGCCTATTTAAAGACTGTGACCCAGTTATAGTGTCACAATATTCTACGGATTGGACAACAAGCTGCTAATGCCTATGAGTATCTCTAGTGAAACTAGCAGGGTGAGACTGTACAAGTCAGCAAATTGCCATCTTAGCTGAATTTGTCAGACTAAAAATCTCGTCACTGAAAATCACATACCATTTCATTACTCAACAATGAGATCTAAATGATTAAGGCACTTCACACCATTCTTATTGAGTACTGTATTGCTCCTTTCAGTAAAGAAAAAGAACTTTGTATGCGCAATTGTTCCTTTCAGAGAGAGAGAACAATGGGATAATTCTCGCTCAGAGGTCATGTTAAAAGGCTGTTGTTGTTTGGAATGGCTTCAGTCTGGAAATTCTAACAGTACTCCTTGTCTTTTGGAGGAACCCAGAATTCTTTAAAATGGCAATAATATTCTTTGAGACTGTAAAATATGTAAGATATACTGGCGTCTGACCACGCGGTGATGGAGCATGGCTGGACGTGACTCCCAGCAATTCCGACAACAAAGCCAATGTAACAAAGTCAAGTAAACATTATTTTTACAGTGGAATTCATTTTCATGGAGGGAAAAATGGCCTGCATGGATTTATCACTAAAATGATATTGCAAATTCCAGTAAGCCAGGAGTAAAAAAAGAGGAATGGGAAAAACCATCCAACCCAAGTTTAACGCCAGATTTATGTGATTTTCACCTATAGTATATGTCTATGGAACAGGCTCATATATCTTTAATCTCCCACATCCCCACTTGTATTTACTTACCTTTCCTTCATTTCCACACTACTCCATTCATAGCTGAGAGGCAAAGAAAATACCTGGTACTTGCAGTTATAGGGGGGCTTGCGGCTTATTGCAAGTAACAGCTGCGGGCCTGTCAGCATGGTCCCTTGGGAGTCCATGGCCCCATGTGAGTCATGATTCTGGTGACCCACAGTATACTCAGGGACTTGATTTCACTCCCAGCAGGGGAGTAAAAGCAAGTAGGTATATGCATATGTGAGGGTCTATATCAGGGGTCTCCAAACTTTCTAAACAAAGGGCTAGTTTACTGTCCTTCAGAATTTAGGGGGGCCGGACTGTGGCCAGTAGGAGTAAAAAAGGTCCTGATGTCAATGGGAAAAAACACTGACATCATCTTTGGTATCATTGGGAGGAATAGTGCCCCATCATTGGTGCCAGTGAGACGAATTGTGTCTCATCACTGTTGTCAGTGAGAGGAATTGTGCCCCATCATTAGTGTCATTGGGCCCCATTGTTGGTGTCATTGAAAGAAATTGTGTCCCATCGTTGCTATCATTGAGAGGAATTGTGCCCCTTCATTGGTGTCAGTGGGGGAATTATGCCCCATTCTTGGTATTAGTAGATGAAACAGTGCCCCAAGGGCCAGATAAAAGCAAGCAAAAGGCCACATCTGGCCACGGTCCGCAGTTTGGAGACCACTGGTTCAAAGTGAACCTGGTGCTTTTTCATGCATGGGCAAAACGTAGTCTTTTTTCTCAATGTGCAGCATACTCTAGGTCAAGCCAGTGTTAAAGCTAATCTGGCAAAAACCAAATCCTTCCTTGCCCCTGCAAGGAAGAATGTAGATACTCACCTTCCCCGAAGCCTGTGCCATCAATCTCTGCTGCAGTGAAGAGAACATAGCCAACTGAATAATTTTCCAAAAACTTCCACTTCTGTGAGTGTCAATTGTCTGGTCTCCTGCTTTGGTCAATAGTTCCTCCAGCTGGCCCTCCACATCACTGAAGGTTATAGTAGAGATGTATGAGTATAGGTTTCTGAAGATTATTCAGCCAGCTACTTCTTTTCACTGAGATGGCAGAGATAGGTGGTCCAGCCATTAGCTGATCTGAGCATTCTCAAGCCTGTGGTCCTTTGTACTTACTATGCACCAAGCAGTCTGCAGCTGAATCGGAAGCATAGGTTTATAAAGAGGCAAGAGCACTGGCCTCTGATAGCATAGAAACCTAGGTCTTTAAAAAATTGACAGCTGCCATGGACAGAAACCGCAACTTGATGCTAAATGTGTTTTACAGTAAAAGGAGAACCCATGACTGTCTCACATAGCTACAGATATACCAATCCCCACCTACCTACTCTCTGTATGCAGGACTCTCCTTTCACCTATTACGTTCTTTGTACAGGTAAGGCACTGTGATGGTTCTCCCCATAGAGTGTGAAAGCAAGGGTACACATTACCCATCACCTAGGAACACATTCTATAGAGCAATAATCAGTGTGCAGGGGTAGTACCCATCATTCTAGGGCCCTTTACAGCATAGGACATGCAGCGTGTACCTAATAGTAGCTAGTCACATTCAGCTGGACTTGTTCTATAATGTTGAGGATGTTTATTAGGTTGTCCAAGCCACTTTTTAAGTTCTAATGAGTTCCAATAACACAGCACTTAAATACAAGCAGGTAGCATCAACACCTTGATCCAATTACTGTTACTATCTTAGGTGTCCGTTTATGACACAGAGAATAGCTGCGATTCAACGGATCTCAGCTATTCTCTGGTCATTCACAGTTTATGACACCCAGGAGATCATGTCAGCCCTTCACTGGAGATCTGTGTTCTCCCTCCAGATTCTCCAGCCCAGAGCTGGAGAATCAGAGGGACCGCAAACTAAGCAGAGATAATTTACCTCTGCTTAGTAAACTCATCTTTTACTGTAATCTCGCGAGATTATAGTAAAATCAGCCGTTTTCCAGAGTTTGTAGACCGTTCTCCAGCGTTTGGAGACCGTTCTCCCTTTGTTCGGAGAACTGCTTCATAAACTGCATTCTCAGGAGAACTGTGTTCTCCGAGAATGCCGGAGAACTGAGCAGCGGTCTATTACTGCTGGTTCATAAACGGACACCTATGTTTGATGTTTTAGAGTTCTACTCCAACCACCCACTGTATTCCAGTGGGTGGTGGGAGTCAAAAAGCAATGGTTGCCAGTATCTTGACTGGTAACTGTTTTTTGACCCCTATTACTCACTGGAGCAAAAACTGGGAGTTATTAGAAGTCTGCAACATCAGCCTAAGATGATAACAACAAACATAAGGAAAATGGACATTTCAGGAGAGCTTTAAACATTTTTTGCTACCCTGACTAGAGCTTCATTAAAACATCTACGAAGCCTAGAAAAAGCATAGGACCATCAAACATTAGAGAAAAAGAAGCCGAACAGGAGTAATATTTGAGAAAACCCCACTATATGTTTGTTATGTTTTCCCATTCACACAGCATGCCTAAAAATCCTAAAAAATATTTTTTACCTTTTAGATGTTTTTTAGGAGGAGGTGTCATGGCTGACTGCAAGGTTTCTTGCAAGGTTAGCATGAGCCTGTCCCAAGTCTATCCCCATTAATGCAAGAAGCTCAGCCTCTACTTTAATCCTTAGGACAAATTGGGGTTGTTTTACTAAAATTGGAGAGTGCAAAATCTGGTGCAGCTCTGCAATCAGCTTTCAGGTTTTTTTTTCAGCTTAATTGAACAAGCTGAAGTTAGATGCTGATTGGCTACCATACATAGCTGCACCAGATTCTGAGTGCTCCAGTTTTAGTAAATCAGCCCCACAGTGTTCAATCTAGTTACCCACTTGCCCACCGCCCTGTAGTAGTTTTACTGCTACAGGGGGGCCTCCTTGCAGAGTGACTGTGATTCTGCATTTCCGGGTTGATAATGTCATGGAAATTTTGTATTGTTGGTCGAACTTTAAATGTGTCATATATTCGTGTTATTCATATGTCTCTCGTGTGGCTTAATTAAAGCTCTGAAGGCTGCAATTGGGCCATGCGCATGTACAATGTATGTATTACAGTACTCAGCTTGGTAATGGATGAGATGGCAGATCTGCGCTTATAGACCGGCGTGTATACCACCACGGCATTCCATGCGAATGCTGCTGTCAGTAGACCGTGGGCCTGTATCCACATATCAGCAGCATGGTACCACGTGGGCTTCATAACGCAATGCGCAAGCGGTGTGAACTCAACGTGTAGGCTTATGCATATCTTACAACCCATTACTAATCTGAACTGTATCTGGGATGGATGTGTTTTAATAAAGATCGTATCGGGCCCATCCAGGTACAGACTGATATTTTTAGGGAGATGCTTGTGCAGAGAATTTTGCATACCAATAGAAGCTAGTAGGACAGGAAATATGACCTCAGATGGCTCATAGGGGGGAAGGGGAGGAAGTCTGCTGACCTCAGAAGGCTCATGGGGGAGGACCAGTGATAGATAATAGCAAAGGCTATGCTCCAATTGGAATGTACATCCTCTGTATAGGCAATCCCCATTGTATTGTTCGGTGGGAGGGATTGACTTTATTCATGTGGGGGGCATGTGTGTATTCTTAATAAAACAGAGAGCTGAGCCTAAAGCCGGCCCTTATGTGGATTGCAACCAGCCTTAGAGTGTCGTGTGATCATTCTAGGGTAACGGAGCTCCAATCACCCACAAATTCAACAGAACCAAAGTATTTGGATGGGCAGGAATCGTGTAGTTTGGCTGCAGTCGTGGTAAGCGAGATTCGCACAGCTTTATGGGGGATTTCTGCGCATCCAACTGCGAGTACTCACGGTAAGGAGAAATTCGTTAAAGCGAATTTCCAAGACAATAAGGAAGATCAGCTTGCACAATACAATCAGGGTTAATTATGGAAAACGCAGCTTCCCAGACCCATCATAAACAAAGAGGAACTACCTAGGATTTTTCCATGCTGGAGGGTCTAGAATAGAGCATCAAAAAAAGGTAGGCTGCAATTTTTAATTATTTGTTGTAGGTGATGCTATGTGAGTGGGGACATGTAACAAATATAAAGGAGGTGTTATCCCGCTTTTTCTGCAAAAATGAAAATACACTTTACGGAAAAACACATTCTTTTGAGGACAGTGAGGTGCACTTCTTGGACAGAGAGGACAACTGGTTTGCAAGAGGTGTGACAGAAGCCATTTAGTCAAACTGGAACAGCCCTTATTGAGCAGGGATGGGGTCCTTCAACACCATCTGTCTTCCACATAAAATGTCATTTTAACATCTCTGCTCTTGCATTTTGACAACAATTCACACCTTTAGCCATGTAAATTATATGACTGATGTTTTTTAAGCTATTCTGCCAGCAAAGGTTAAATTATGTAACCAGTTTAGGGCGGGTCATACAATTTTCACACCTTCCATCCAGTCCTTAAAAAATGACATCTGCCTTTCCATGTTCTGTGGATCAAGGTGGTGGTGCTGTTTAAATACAAAAGCTGGGGTATTTTCCTGACACTTGGAACAAAAGTAATGGCTTTGAGAAACTTTGAAATGTCTTCAATAGTACAAAGTCCAATTGATTGTACCTAACTACTACTAGATATACCATGATCCTGGATAAATGGGAACCTTCACAGACGTCATGCAGAGTGGTATCTACTGAGCCATTCTATGTACTTTATGGTTGAACCAGGGGTGTATTTACCACAAGGCAAACAAGGCATTTGCCTAGGGCGGCATTTTCAGGGGGGGCAGCACTGCCCCTTGGAAGAACGGATGGAAGAAGGGACACTCGTGGCATGGGGACCTGGTGGGTTCCGAGAGATGCTGCAGGTTTCATGACGGTGTATGCGCAGCCCGACTCTTGTTCCCGGGGATGTCCAGAGCTGTGAAGGTGAGTGTCTTTCTCTCTCTCGCCATGGGGGATGGTGGCTGGCGTATGGGGGCAGTGGTAGTGGAAGGCTCTGGTGGAGGGCAGGGGTGCTCTTGGACAATGGCAGACTCTTTCTGCGGGGGGGGCGCCAATTTTTGTGTTGCCTAGGGCAGCACAACACCTAAATACACCACTGGGTTGAACTCGTACATTTATGAAGTTTTGACCAAGCAAAAGCACACTAAATAATTGTTATGAGTGCTACAGTGCATTTATAGAGTGCCGAATCCACATTCTTGTGGTCTCTAAAGACTATCAGCAGTATCATACATACATGTATTTCTAGCCAACCAGGGCAAATCAAGACACAAGAACTGTGATAGTCCTTTTACTGAAGGATTTGTACAGGAATAGAATGGCAAATTGAGCGTCTGATTTTCTGCAAACTAGAGTAGTATCACACAACTGCAAAAACTACAATCCATGTAAAGTTTACATGTAGTTAGCCCAAATGTTACAAACTGCCAAAAGTGGGTATATCAGCCATATGCAAGTGTCTGCGGATACCCTTAGCTATTTCTTAGTGTCTTCTAATATGCTAATATCGACGTTGGCTAGGAAGTCCACACTTGGCCATAAGCTTCCCCACTGGTCAGACCTTCACATTGGTAGGCCAATGGTGAGGCGAGCAGGGTTGTCTCAAGCACCAACTTCCATGATGAAGTTGGTATTTGCATACAAGCAGGGACGGACTGACCATTTGGAAACTCGGGCACTGCCCGAGGGCCCGGGGTCAGTAGGGGGCCCCATGAGATGCCCCTGGTAGCTTTTTCATAGGCTGTTGTTTGTTTATTTGGGGTGGGTTTTTTTTGGGTCTTAGGATGTATTCCCTTTAAAAAGAAACTATAATGGTTTGTGGTCAATGTTATTTTAATGTATCTTGGCATGTTTACTGAACAGTTCAATCAGTTTTTAATTATATGGATAATATTTTTATTTATGGTAGAAGGCAAGTCAGAACTTAAAGCCGGCCAGGAGAGCACACAGTGACTATAGCCACTAACAATAATTGCATGAGCAATCCGACAGGCTTGCTGTAGCCAAGTTGATTGATCATATTGGGTACAATCAGCCTGCCCAGGGGCGGACTGACCATTTGAAAACTCGGGCACTGCCCGAGGGCCCGGGGTCAGTAGGGGGCCCCATGAGATGCCCCTGGTAGCTTTTTTGAGTTTGGGCAAGGACACGGGCCCCATGATCCCCTATTGCCCGGGGGCCCTATGAATTGTCAGTCCGCCCCTGCATACAAGCATTTTTGGGGTGGCTTAGAAGGTAACCAAGGCTTTGTGTAGGCACACAGAGGTCCCAGTTATACCTTCTTTGTGCCAGGCTATTACGCCTTTGCTGGCTAAAGATTGTAACAACAGAATACAGAACTACATGTATCATGCATAAGTAGCCCAAAAGGTAAAAGTTATACCTCAACAAGAATTAATTTTTGTTAATAACAAAACACAGAAAGAACTACCATACAAAATAAAAAATATATATAACTTGCTATAGCAAAATTGCACTTATAGTGACATTTAAGTTCAATTCTATAAATTCAAATGTCTGTATTTCTGGTAAGTATAAAGCCTCATGATATGTTGTTCTGTGTTGGATGCTTTTGTTTTTAGTTATTGCACTTATCAGACAATTATTGTGCTTGGATTGCAAGCTGCCTTGGAGCTCCTCACTGCTAAACATGGCTAGACCTACGCTGATGAGCCCTGCAGGGGAAAACCTGTGCCTGGAGCCTGGAGATGGTTCTCATTTGCCTGTTTGCGTTTTTCCAATTTACAAGTAAACAAGCTGCATAAACCAGACATGTAGAGCCTACATAAGCACAGTGACTGGTCTACCAAATATTTGAATACAGACTCGTGCCCATCTTAAAAAACAAAAAGTGTCTGCGTTGGACATAGCACCACACTTCAGTGGACTTGATTGTAAAGTGAAATAATAGAATGGGTTGCTATAAAAAAACATACAATTTTCCCTTGAGACACCTGATGCAGAATTTCTGTGTAAGATGTTTGGTAACCCATTTGTACCAAAACCTTTTTGAAATGTTTATTTCTTATAAACATTAAAGAATTAAACAACATATAAAGCTACCTCTAAATGCCATTTAAATTTTATATAACTACATGCATTCTCAATTACATACCAGAGCTGTGAGTTCCACAGTGTGGTTTGCACAAGGCCTGCATTACCTGTGCAAAGTGTATTCCTGGAGTTGGTATTAAAGTGTTACTAAACCCACAACAGTAAAATCAGTCTCTATATGCAGTAAAGCATGCTTGTTATACTCACTGTGCAACCTCAAGGGTTAATCCTCTGCATTGTGTAAAAAGGCTGTTTGATCCTGTCTTCTCTGATCCTCCCCTTCATCCACAGTCCCCAATCCATCTGCTGATAGCACAGAACCCTAGGAGGCACGCTGCACATGCTGAGTTTGGTGTGTATTGCTAGAGAGGTTTTTTTTAGGGGGGGAGGGTGCATGTGATCAGCACAGGGCCAATCAGCACTGTCCAAACAGGGACAGGGGTCATGCAGCCTCATAGGACAGTCAGAGGAGAATGAAAACTCCTCCTAAAAGATTAACCAGTGCTCAGTCAGACACTGATAGACGTCACAAGACTGCTATATACTGCTGGTGAGAAGAGGTGTTTGGCAGTTTCTATTTACTAAAATAATTGCATTTCCAGGTTCTGTGGAAGACCAGATATAGTGAATGCAGAGTCCTGGGCTTAGTAACACTTTAAATTCACCACACTGATTTAGTACGGCCCTCACTGCCTCTGAAATCTTATGAAAGATCATACACAAGCAGGGGCGGACTGACAACTCATGGGGCCCCCGGGCAATAGGGGATCATGGGGCCCCTGTGTCCTCACCCACACTCAAACCACACCCAAAAAGCCTATGAAAGGCACCAGAGGCATCTCATGGGGCCCCCTACTGACCCAGGGCCTTCGGGCAGTGCCCTAGTTCCAAAATGGTCAGTCTGCCCCTGTACACAAGTGATCCATTCACCACTGAGGAAGACACATCTCATGACTAGCAGATAAGAAGTCTAAATTTTTGTAGCTTCATAGAGTAGGAGCAGGGAATGTGTTTACACATTTCACTTTCTTTATAAGGGGCACAGAAAGATTATAATTTTAGAGTCCAGCCAACTATAAAATTGACCACAAACATTACCAATTCAATTGTATAGTCAACTTTAGGCTTCATGCACATGAGCACCTGAGGCCATACAATGGAAAATGAAGTGTATTTCCACATCCAGGAGACACAGGTGCTGAGTACAGCCACCCAGAGAAATCAATGGCTGTACACGGATCTACGCCATGACTTATGTAAGCATGCGGATACGGATGCAGGACCCTGGATGCAGATTGTCTGTACAAGGACCTGACTGAATAGTTCTACATTAAATTCCATTATACTACACAGTTGTTGGTAAAGCTAAAAGAGAATGTACAGTTAGATGGTGAAATGATGGAAGCTGTACACTGGACATTATACACAGTCAGGCTCCCAAGGAGAAATGACATGCTTTGTTGATTTTCTGAATGAAACATTAATGCAGCCTCTGCAGGGAACAACATCAAACATTCATAGTTCTGCACATTTTAATTTATAACTATTATTATATTGCTGAAATTAATTAGAGTTTAAGTTATTAAAAAGAAATCTGAAGGTAGATGTCAAGCATGCAATGCATGCAAGATGACCTAATGAAGTTTCTTAAGCAGAATTGTACTGCAAAGAAGACGGGAAAATACACACAGCAAATATATAAAGGGGGAGATTTACCAATACTGGAACATGTCAAATCTAGTGCAGCTGTGCATAGAATCTAATCAGATTCATCAGCTTCCAGGTTTTATTGCCAAAACTTAATCGAACAAGCTGAAGTTAGAAGCTTAGTGGCTACCATGCACAGTTGCACCGGATTCTTAGTGCTCCAGTTTTAGTAAATCTCCCCCAAAGACTGTTTGCTGGCTTTGTGATTTTTGCAAAAGGGATTTTAGTTAATACTGACCACAAAGGTGAGGTATAACATATACACATGCCACATTTTGTGTGTCACCATTTTCCGTAGCTTGTTTTATGTTCAGAAAATAAAAACATTAAATCCCAACTCCAGCTAATAGTAAGTTCTGTTGATCATTTCTGCAGGTATCCTTCAAAGTATGTGCAAACCCAATAACTAAAATCTTGCATACGCTTTAACATGTTAATGTAATTTCAAAAATAAGTTTCAATATTTTTAAAAATGTAGGTTTCTGAAAAACCAACCTGGTCATCTTGTCATAAAGGTCTTTGTTCAAGTACTTTAAATTATAGGGTGAGAATGATCTGTTCCTGTCTCCTAACTGTGCGCCTGTGTAGTCACCATATCACACGTGCTTGGAGACTACAAGTGGCCATTATGCAGGCATAACATATTAACATGCTTAGTCCGTTTGAAAAAAGACACAAGTCCAAGAAGTTCAACCAATAGAAAAAGTAATAACAAAAATGAAGAAAACCTCTGTAAACAGAACCCTATACCCTCAGTAGATCCAGAGAAAGGAAAAAAAAATTTTATAAATGGGAAAAATCTTTCCTGGTCCCCTAGGGCAATCGAATAGTCTGCTGTTGTTAGGAAGCCCTCCTGTAGAAATGTCCTACAGTCATCACTGGAGTTCAACATGGAGGCAGGAGGTGGCTGCAGAAGAAGCATAGCACTCCAGTAGCACTTGTTATATGCAACTAGCTAAGTGATCTGACAAACATTTCTTAAAATAAATTTCTTAAAATAAATGTTACCCATGGAAAATTCCAAAAAGAGTTTGAATTATTGAATTAAATATATATATATATATATATATACAGTCAGGTCCATAAATATTGGGACATCGACACAATTCTAACATTTTTGGCTCTATACACCACCACAATGGATTTGAAATGAAACGAACAAGATGTGCTTTAACTGCAGACTCTCAGCTTTAATTTGAGGGTATTTACATCCAAATCAGGTGAACGGTGTAGGAATTACAACAGTTTGCATATGAGCCTCCCACTTGTTAAGGGACCAAAAGTAATGGGACAATTGGCTTCTCAGCTGTTCCATGGCCAGGTGTGTGTTATTCCTTGGTGATCCCAATTACAATGAGCAGATAAAAGGTCCAGAGTTCATTTCAAGTGTGCTATTTGCATTTGGAATCTGTTGCTGTCAACTCTCAAGATGAGATCCAAAGAGCTGTCACTATCAGTGAAGCAAGCCATCATTAGGCTGAAAAAACAAAACAAACCCATCAGAGAGATAGCAAAAACATTAGGCATGGCCAAAACAACTGTTTGGAACATTCTTAAAAAGAAGGAGCGCACCGGTGAGCTCAGCAACACCAAAAGACCTGGAAGACCACGGAAAACAACTGTGGTGGATGACCGAAGAATTCTTTCCCTGGTGAAGAAAACACCCTTCAAAACAGTTGGCCAGATCAAGAACACTCTCCAGGAGGTAGGTGTATGTGTGGCAAAGTCACCAATCAAGAGAAGACTTCACCAGAGTGAATACAGAGGGTTCACCACAAGATGGAAACCACTGGTGAGTCTCAAAAACAGGAAGGCCAGATTAGTTTGCCAAACGACATCTAAACAAGCCTTCACAGTTCTGGAACAACATCCTATGGACAGATGAGACCAAGATCAACTTGTACCAGAGTGATGGGAAGAGAAGAGTATGGAGAAGGAAAGGAACTGCTCATGATCCTAAGCATACCACCTCATCAGTGAAGCATGGTGGTGGTAGTGTCATGGCGTGGGTATGTATGGCTGCCAATGGAACTGCTTCTCTTGTATTTATTGATGATGTGACTGCTGACAAAAGCAGCAGGATGAATTCTGAAGTGTTTCGGGCAATATTATCTGCTCATATTCAGCCAAATGCTTCACAACTCATTGGACGCTTCACAGTGCAGATGGACAATGACCCAAAGCATACTGCAAAAGCAACCAAAGAGTTTTTAAGGGAAAGAAGTGGAATGTTATGCAATGGCCAAGTCAATCACCTGACCTGAATCTGATTGAGCATGCATTTCACTTGCTGAAGACAAAACTGAAGGGAAAATGCCCCAAGAACATGCAGGAACTGAAGACAGTTGCAGTAGAGGCCTGGCAGAGCATCACCAGGGATGAAACCCAGCGTCTGGTGATGTCTATGCGTTCCAGACTTCAGGCTGTAATTGACTGCAAAGTATTTGCAACCAAGTATTAAAAAGTGAAAGTTTGATTTATGATTATTATTCTGTCCCATTACTTTTGATCCCTTAACAAGTGGGAGGCACATATGCAAACTGTTGTAATTCCTACACCGTTCACCTGATTTGGATGTAAATACCCTTAAATTAAAACTGACAGTCTGCATCTAAAGCACATCTTGTTCGTTTCATTTCAAATCCATTGTGGTGGTGTATAGAGCCAAAAATGTTAGAATTGTGTCGATGTCCCAATATTTATGGACCTGACTGTATATATATATATATATATATAATTTATACTTTTACAAATGAACACACTACTCTTCCACACGCGAACCGGAAGTGTCGCCGCGGCCATTTTGTTGGTTATCTACACATGGTTTTTTCCATTTGTTTGTTAAGCCTGCACAAGAGCCATGGTCAGAGCTGGAAGTTCTGTATTTTAATGTAAGTTACTATTAAATTTTCCCTATGCTTTGAGATCCATCTTAAGACTCTTCTTGTCTTTGTGAGGACCTTGGAAGAATTATCCTTGAAGAGAGAATGGAAGACTTTGGTTCCATAGTATTGATAAGCGTATGAATACTCACAGAGGGTAATAGTATTTATCACTATTGGGTGTTGGCCCACGGAGTGTACACAGTGTTGCAGTGATCACAGAGTGTTCACAGTTTGTGTTATATGTGCATATATTAAGTTTTTTTTTTGGCACATTTTGGAGTGGTTTGTGATTTGCACAAATTTATTTGTATAAAAGGTAAGGCACTAGAGTATTTTTTTTATTTTATTTTTATTTTTGAGGTTTTCGCTGGATTAAATAGGAGCCAATCCTTCTTATTGGATGAAAGTTTGGAATTTTGGACACATTGGAGACTTTATAGGAATTGGACACTTTATGGTTTAATTTAATTTATTTTACATTTGATATATTATTATGATTTTAGGGTACATCACAAAAAGGTTTTATTATTATAAACTTTCTAGGGAGAAAGTGTGACTTTTTGGTGGGATCATAGTGAAGGAGGTTATTTACTTATTTGTTTACTCTTCCACACTACTTCTAGCCTCATAAGTCAAGTGCAAACAGTCATATTAAGGATTTTCAGTGGAAACAGGTTGTAGGGACTCCTAAGGTGTTGGAGCCTTGTGAAATGATGGCAGGAAAGAGAGCTTTGAATTTTTTAAGAACAGACAATAATGTTCACTTGGATTAATGAAGATCTTATAAATAATAGAACAGATGTAATTACACTTCTTCTAAGTCAAGATGTAAACCACAAGATTTGTAGATGTACATTTTTTTTTCTCTCTACCCTCTACGTTAGATAACAGAATTGAAAAGACCATTTGGCTTAAGGCATGCAGAGTAAGTCTAGTTTTCGCCATGAAAGGGCCATCGTGTGTGTACCAACCAATGAATTTGCTTCACTAGTTATAGAAAATATGGGTGCCCATACTCTGAAATGGATAGTTCATTTCTAATAAGTAAATTACATTTTTAATAATATTTATATTAAATATTTATTAGGTATTTTTATTACTTATATGTTTTAGGGTAATAGAGAACTTGGCCCTTGATTTTATTTTCTTTCTACACTTTCAGTTCATGGTAAAACATGTTGGACAGTTCAAACATGATGTTGATCTCACAGCTCTACAACCACAATGGACATGTAAGTCCTTGAAAACGGCACAGCCAGAGGCTAAGTTTATTCCAAATGCTCAGTGCAAAAGGAAACACTTTAGACATTAGGGGAAAATAAATTCCATATTAGCATTTCAAACTTATGCAAAAGTATATTTGAGTGGCTCACTGGGAATAAGTTCCTCTACAAACTGTAGTTTGTATAAATCATGCCTGTTTACATTCTCAGAGTCATGTTTTTCCTATTTCCATAACATCTTTCACACGCTGTCATGGTACACATGGGAATTTAATGTGGTCATCTACATACCAATAACATACAGTGATAACTATTCATCTGGTTCATTCATAAGTAGAAAACACTAAAATACAAGCCTGTTGAGCATCTCAAAAAAAAAAAAAAAAAAAGTTTCCCCTCCAGTGTGATTATTAACCTTATGTACATGGATTTCAGACTTGAAAGATCATCACACCTATTTGAGCGTGTTGTATATTCTATTCCAAAACCATCTGCTATAATAGGAAGTCCTCCCCCAACCTACTTTTGTGGCTTTTACGGCCTCCAATCTTTTTGCAAAGCCTTTTCCAAGATTTCTGAGTGTGTCTGTGGGAATCGGTGCCCATCCAAGCAAAACAGCATTTGTAAAGTCAAGTGCTGAAATTGAATGAGAATACTTGGCTCACAACGGTGTTCTAGCTAATCACAACTGTGTAAAGTGGGGTTGAGGTCAAGGCTTCCTGTTTAGGCCACTTGAGTTTCTTCACACCAAACTTATCAAACCATGTCTTTATGGAGTTGGATATGTGCACTGGGTCACAGTCATGCAGTAATAAAAAAGTACCTTCCCCAAACTGTTACCACAAAGTGGTGCAGAATTATCTAAATGTCTTTGTATGCTATAGTATTCAGAATACAGTTCAGTGGAAACATCTTAAAGTAGAAGTCTGTGGTAGAACTAAGCTTAAAACTGCTCCCTCCCCCTTCCAACATCTATACTAACTATCCTGTAGAAGATACTTATACTTACCTATTCTCGGGGTGCTTGGGTCCGGTCATGTGGTTGTTCCCAGTGGCCGGCTTCAGAGGAGGGATAGCCAACAACAGATGCCCCATAGTAAGGTTATGGGTGACATCTCCATGCAGGCATTCCATCCATTGTCAGTGCCTTCTCCTCTCCCCTGACCAGACCAGAGAGCTCTGAGAATAGGTAGGTATATGCATCTTCCTTTCACAGGGTAGTTATTATAGGAGTGAGAAGGTAGGATGGAAGCCGTTTTAATCCTAGTTAGTTCCAGCCTGGACTTCTTTAATATTTTTGTGAGGTATCCATATACTTTGACCATACAGATGTGTGTGATGGGCAGGTGTTCAAAAACCTTTAGCCATAAAGTATAAAACCTTGGCTATAAAGTATAAAACCTACAGTTGTTTGCAACTGGGATTAGTCAGAAGTCAGTTTGTGGTTGATATAAAATGTTTTGAGATGTCTTTTTGCTATTTTGTATAGAGAAATAAGTATAAAGCAGCATGATGCACACCAAAAACATCAACTGATTAAGGCACTCCATAAAATCTATCTCAACTTTCATTCAAAAATGCTTCACCAACAGAAGTCAAAGGAACGTGGGAGGAAAAAGTACTAATTTTGTATTTCAGCTCCATAAAGGTTAATATGGACATGATCCATACATGTCAACAGTCTTACAGGCAATGCATTGGGCATCACTAGTGTTGTGTTGTTCATGGGTATGAATTAGGCTTTCTGGGGGGAAAAAATAGAGGTGTAACCTATTTTGTCCCAGAATCTGATCTAAATATGTCAGAATTAGTACTTAAACTGGTCATGGGCTTGCAACATAACCCAAAATATATATTTGTCTACTTCTCTGTGTAGCAGAAAACTCTCTCACATAAGTTTAAAATGAATGGCTTCCACATGGATTCATGAAACTTTTTCTAACAGAGTTTTTATTTTGTTCATTCTGCTGTTTTCATGTTTTTTTCCCCAGTAGAGTTAGTTATTCTTGTTGTACTGGAACTCGGCTTAACTCTGGTGTTGTTCCTACACCGGATATTACTGTGTTGTATGCAGTAAACATCTCATGATACACATAAGGCCAACAAGCACAAAAGAAAGGAAGGAAGTTTTTCTTACGTATTCAGTATGTATTGGAGAGATACAAGAAGTTGGAATACCACCAAAGCAAGCCTCCAGACTACAGAATTTAAGTCCATTATCTCCCAGGTGTTTGAGGTCTGTGGACTTCATTTATAAAAACTGCAGCACAGGGAAAATGGACTTTTCACTCTTACGTCTGCTTTTATTTTGCAACTTGTACTAGAAAAATGAAAGCTGGAATCTCAATGAGTCCTATGGGAATGACATCTACTTCTCTTTATTGCAGTTTTTTTAATTTATGACAAATTCTGTTGGATACTATAAATCTTTTCTTAAAGGGATGCTAATATAGAAAGAAAATATATAATTTTCAATAAATGTGTGAGAAAGAAATTTGATCAATATATTTGGTAGAAAGCTGTCATTACTCGTATATTTATCTTGTACATTTAACTTATGATAATGCTGGATACTTCCTTATAAACCCCCCTGGTTTAATTCCCATTTACCCGAGCCATAATCTCACTACAGGGCTGTCACAAAACAGTAAGCGTAAGATCATCCACTTAATTAAATGACATCTTCCACTCAGGTAATATTAAAAAGTAATATATTGAAAACGTATTTAAACTCGGAGCCTTAGTCCATTATATACCCAGCCCTCGGCTTGTACTCCCAGGATCAGTACTGCCCCTGGAACCTCCTCCTTTCCCCTCTTTCCCTGTTTTTCTCTCTTTCTTGCTACTCCAGGAAAATTACACTGTACTTTCTTGGCATTGCTTTCTTTTCATTACCCCCCCAACCATTGACTGGGGTGAGCCATTCCAATGTCGACGATCTTACTTTTCACTTCCTATTGTATTTAAAATGTTGCAACAACCATTTCTGTTTGGATTTTTTCACTATAATCATGATGTTTATCCCTTGCTTAACCTCCCTGGCGGTATGATTATTTCAGATTTTTGGTGCTGAAAGCGGTACCATTATTTTGCATGGAAATTTGGCGTTTTATATTGTAGGCCTGTACTTTTTAGGAATAACTCACTGAAATCTGTCCGAACAAGAGTCTAGTAAACATCCCGGGTATGATAAAACTTGAAACACAAAATCATAAATTATAATTTAATAAATAATCATAAAAAATAATAATATAATAATAATACATTTAATTCAATAATATAATCAAACCAAAAACACTGAAATTTGAAATATAGCGTCAAGTTCGCACATCACTGAGCAAAGTCGCAAAATCGTTTTCAGTGTCTGATGATGAATTTCCCCACGAATCATTATCACTCAATTCTGCAAGTGGTTCTGATTTACTATCGCTGTTCTCTAGCCGGTCTAAAACCGATTTTGACCTAAAGGGACGCTTTTTGGACGCCATGGACGTTTCTCAGTTTCCAGGCAGAAAGAACAGTAAAAATGCAGGCAGGGCGCCGGACAAAGCACTCGGGACAAAATGTATGTGAACTGGTTTGATACAGTAATGTTTTACTATGTGATTTTAGTGAATGTCACTTTTTGTCATTTTCAAATTTCCCACCGTTCCGTCCCCCGTACGTCCCGACGCTTGCAGGGGACAGAACCCAGATGACAGATGCCGACATCCGCCGGAGGACATTGCCGGGGACACTGCAGGAGGGACATCGCGGGAGCTCAGGACAAGGTAAGTGATCGAGGGAACCCAGAGCAGCGCCGCATGGTATTCCCGAGTGTAGCTCGGGGTTACCGCTTGTGGTACTGAAACTTTACCCCGAGCTATACTCAGGAATACCGCCAGGGAGGTTAAGGACATGTTATTAGCCTTACCTTAATGTGACTTCCCTAGCATGGAGAATCTTGGTATTTCCTCTACTGGAAATTTTTTGTGATGGCCTGATTATTGTTTAATAAAATGATTGAACTCGAAAATGTATTGAAACCTTCACAATTAATAATTCCCCTTCGGTTTAGTTTACATATTGGAGCTCTTTTATGTCTCTAGGCCCACAGTACAACAAAGAAATAAATAAATAAATAAAAATTTGGATCCTTAGCACTTCCTGTATAAAGCTGACAACACTGCCCCCTCAATAATTTGCATGCACATGTCTCCTATCTGTGATCCTGCTCCAACTGCCAGGCCATCCACCTCCTCTGTGATTGGCTGTAGAAGAACCATTCACCTGTTGCTGTGTGCACAAACGGGAAGTAAGATAGGATAGCTACCAAGTTGTGTACAGAATTGAGGTGAAAAAAAGTCAAAAAATAAAAAACAGCAATCCACCCCTTCCATTTCCTACTGAGAGTTTAATTATACACAGATCCCAAGCAGCCATAGTTGACTATAACAGAAAGCAATATTTTACTTTGGCAAACCGTAAA